>NW_022639680.1:378750-381772 GCF_010583005.1 Odontomachus brunneus
TGGCGTAAAAAAACATAAAAAACTTAAAATTTTAAATAAACTTAATTTTTATAGTAGAAATTTTTATACTAGAAATCTTTTTTATAGAAATAATATATTTATGCATATCACATATTTGTTGACTTACGCAAGAAACTCAACATTTTAACTAAACTTATTCATTTTTATATTAAAAATCGTTTAAAAAAAAAAAATTTCTACATATACATATATCACATATATGTTGATTTGTGTAAAAAACTTTTAAATGTAACCGAACTTAATAATTTTTATATTAAAAATAATTTTGTATAAAGAAATAATGTATTTGTACGTATATACATATCAAAGATATATTAAATGGAAAAGTGGTAACAAATTTTAAACTTTAATTTTGACTTAATATTTTAAATAAATTTTAAGGTTTTATTTTTAATTATTTTTGTTTCGTTCTTTTCTGCCTCCTTCACGGTCTCTAGCTCGTGATAACCATAATCCCACCTGACCTGGCAACTTCTTTAAATCCACACTATTTCCAAATTTTTCTATTAAAATATCTATAACAAAAAATTAGAAATCAAATGTGTTTATACATAAATTGTATAAGTCATATAAAAATTGATGTTAAAAAAATATATTTTACCTCTTAAACATATGTACGAATTAGTACTGCTAAAGTTTCTTTCTTTTGGACTGTCCATTAATTATTTTTCCTGTTCCCGAATATTTTAATTCTACTGCCTTCGTCATTATTGAACTCATTACTTTGGCAATGCTTTCTTTCAAATTGGATTGTTTAGTAATAAGTACACGGAACAAAGCCATCTGATAAATTAAGAAAATTTAAAAAATTTAAAAAACTTTTGCAAATAAAACTACGATCTATTTACCAATGCTTCTTTGTTCTGGAGAATCCATTAATAAATTTTCTAATTATAAAAAGTGATCCAGTGATACTGTTGGTAGAGCAATTGTTAATGCTTCTTTTAACTTTTCGATGCTTCTTTCTGGTTGGTAATTAGCGTTTGATTGATTAATGATAATTGTATGTTTCACTTCGTTTATCTTCTTATCAAAATCGTACAAAATACTTCTTTTGACGGATAAAATTTGGTTTGTAAGTTCTTTCTGGAGCTGTTGAAATTTTTAGTCGATGTAATCTGTCCCATTCACTGAAACTAAAAAAATAATTGATACATCAATTATTGAATATTAAATTAATCATTTGAACCCAAAATTGAAATATATGTAATAGAATTTTTAATGTTTACTCGGTTGTACGTTCAAAATCTCGGCTGTCGTCTCTTCATTTATAACTGGAAGCATTGCGATTGATGTTGAAGGAAGTACATTTTCTGCTGATGATATCTCTATAATAAAAATCTATATAAATAATACTGTATATTGCAATACAAAATATATAAATAGTACTGTATAGCGCAATATAAAGAAAAAATTCTAAAACTAAAAAGTTAATGTACCTTGCTTTTTCTTTGTTTTTGTTTTGATAAAAGCTCGTGAAGAACTTGTCGAAGGAGATTCGTCAACGATTAAAAATGGCTTCACTACATTTAACTGATTTTGCAGGGAATCTTTGCACAATATCATTACTGATTCTTCATTAATATTACACACGTCATCATCAGTACTTTTCACGTTGTCCGACTTCAGTGCTCTCTTCAACCTTCTTTTTCCTTGTTTTAAATCTTCTGATAAATCAATGAGAAAACTTGCAGTAATATTAGGTAAGTATAATATTTGGTGTATCAACGAATTCTGTGCTTTAGGTTAACCGATTCCAAGCAGCAAACGCCAAGTTTCTACTTCGACGGAATTCACAAGCTACCTGATAAATGGCAAAGAGTTATCGATGCCAATGGGGAATATTTCAATGATTAAGTTCTTTTTGTTTATTTTTAAATACAGATCAAATTTTGTCAAGAAAACACAGAATTTATTGATATATCTAATAGATCATTATCAGTATTGTAACAGATACATTTTTAGATAGAAATACAGATGCACCTTTGAGATGAATAACTCGACACACATATAGATACTATAAGAAAATATCTAAATATACATGTATCTAGATACTTTCTCATTTTCTCATAGTATATATACGTATATCCAGTCACTCATCTCAAATTCATCTATATCTGTATGTAAAAATATATCTGTTACAATAATGATTATTATTAAATATCATTATTTACTTGCATATGCAATAATAGTTATTGCATACGAATTCCAATTGTTTTCGGCACTTTTCAACGAAAGAAGCCAGTTATCTAAATGATGATAATCAATTGAATCTGGATACAAACAAAAATATCCTATCTGGTCAACTTCGTAGATCCAGGAAGAAGGAACCAAATCAATAATTTTCATCGAGTTCGAGTTCTCATCAGTAAATCGAACAACTGCATATTGTCCAAGACTATTATCTTGTTCATTGCTCATCTAATAACAAACAAAACTTTTTGATGTGTATACAATATAACCTGTACAACCTTTATAATACAATATAACCTCAAATAACTATTTTAGTAATGTACTTGAAAAATGTAAGATTTTTCCTTACTTTAACAATCAGCTTTCAGACTTCTCTCTGCTAATACAAAAATACACACTAACACTGGTTTTCTCTTACGGTTTAAGAAATCTAGGCACTGATGCTGTTCTTCCCGGTCACAGTGATACGTAACGATGTTATTAGAGGCAGAGTTTTCGCGCGTCACATATTTTTTTAAATTCAAATGAATGTTCTTTTACATAAATTTATTAATGGAATATTTTGTTTAAAATAATATACTAATAATATTTATCTACACTATAATAGTTATATTTATTTACACATATACTATGATCATTTAATAATTTCACTAATCTTTTATTTCTATGGAAATGCACTATACCTTTTTTTAATTACTTACAAAACTGTAATATTATTGTACTTAACTGTAAATTTACGATATTGGAAAGTCATTTCCTTATACAAAATAGATATTTAATTGTCTAAAATTTTTTATAAGAGTCATTG
>NW_022639680.1:381857-382769 GCF_010583005.1 Odontomachus brunneus
GGAAAATTTAAGAAAAATAAAAAAAAAAGAAAAATGTATATAAATATTTTTTTTGTGCTGTCTGAGCAGTGTCGAACTAATACTGGTATGCAACATTGGGCCGATGTCAGTAGCCAGTATTGGATGGATATTGACACCCATTATTGGACCGATGTTGGTGGCCAGTATTGGGTCAAATCTGGCACGAGCTATGGACCCAGGTTATCATCTAGATAGAAGCCATTGTGTTGCCAGTGTTGTACCAGTAACTTTTATCAGCACTGCAAGTCTGGCAATCAGTACTGGACTATTACTGGACCGATCATAAAACTCTATATGCTATATAAACTCTGGCGTTAGAACAAAAAACAACGCCTAGCCAAAGATGATAACCGCCCATATAGGATTTTACTATTGGCCCAATATTGGCCCAAGACTGGTTGCCAGGTCACCTATATTGGCGCGGTAATGGCAACCATAACTGGTCCACCAATGGGAATACTGCGGAGTGATAACTTCGGTCCAATAATAGATAATTATATACGGCCAAACGTTATAAACAGTATTGAGCCATTAATGGTTGATTTATCATGCCAATATTCAGCCAATAATGGCTTTAATACTTTGCCGTGCTTATTCCATTTATTTTTCATGTTAATAAAAATGCAATAATTATATGGTTGTAAATATATATCTATTAAAATATATATTTTCTTTACATAATTTTTCAAATTTATATTATATATTAGGTGCACAACTAAGTTCTCACTGTTTTTTTTATGAAAATGCAACTTTATTGTGAAAAAATGGTTACAAATGAATCATTCAAAGTATTGCCCATCGCTAGCTACAACTTTTTCCCATCTTTCTGGCAGAGCTTGAATACCGTTACGGTAAAAGCGTTCGTCTTGTGAGGCTATCCACGAATCAAGC
>NW_022639680.1:382779-383339 GCF_010583005.1 Odontomachus brunneus
CGTTTATCTTCTTATCAAAATCGTACAAAATACTTCTTTTGACGGATAAAATTTGGTTTGTAAGTTCTTTCTGGAGCTGTTGAAATTTTTAGTCGATGTAATCTGTCCCATTCACTGAAACTAAAAAAATAATTGATACATCAATTATTGAATATTAAATTAATCATTTGAACCCAAAATTGAAATATATGTAATAGAATTTTTAATGTTTACTCGGTTGTACGTTCAAAATCTCGGCTGTCGTCTCTTCATTTATAACTGGAAGCATTGCGATTGATGTTGAAGGAAGTACATTTTCTGCTGATGATATCTCTATAATAAAAATCTATATAAATAATACTGTATATTGCAATACAAAATATATAAATAGTACTGTATAGCGCAATATAAAGAAAAAATTCTAAAACTAAAAAGTTAATGTACCTTGCTTTTTCTTTGTTTTTGTTTTGATAAAAGCTCGTGAAGAACTTGTCGAAGGAGATTCGTCAACGATTAAAAATGGCTTCACTACATTTAACTGATTTTGCAGGGAATCTTTGCACAATATCATTACTGATTCT
>NW_022639680.1:383349-384194 GCF_010583005.1 Odontomachus brunneus
CATTTCTACATATACATATATCACATATATGTTGATTTGTGTAAAAAACTTTTAAATGTAACCGAACTTAATAATTTTTATATTAAAAATAATTTTGTATAAAGAAATAATGTATTTGTACGTATATACATATCAAAGATATATTAAATGGAAAAGTGGTAACAAATTTTAAACTTTAATTTTGACTTAATATTTTAAATAAATTTTAAGGTTTTATTTTTAATTATTTTTGTTTCGTTCTTTTCTGCCTCCTTCACAGTCTCTAGCTCGTGATAACCATAATCCCACCTGACCTGGCAACTTCTTTAAATCCACACTATTTCCAAATTTTTCTATTAAAATATCTATAACAAAAAATTAGAAATCAAATGTGTTTATACATAAATTGTATAAGTCATATAAAAATTGATGTTAAAAAAATATATTTTACCTCTTAAACATATGTACGAATTAGTACTGCTAAAGTTTCTCTCTTTTGGACTGTCCATTAATTATTTTTCCTGTTCCCGAATATTTTAATTCTACTGCCTTCGTCATTATTGAACTCATTACTTTGGCAATGCTTTCTTTCAAATTGGATTGTTTAGTAATAAGTACACGGAACAAAGCCATCTGATAAATTAAGAAAATTTAAAAAATTTAAAAAACTTTTGCAAATAAAACTACGATCTATTTACCAATGCTTCTTTGTTCTGGAGAATCCATTAATAAATTTTCTAATTATAAAAAGTGATCCAGTGATACTGTTGGTAGAGCAATTGTTAATGCTTCTTTTAACTTTTCGATGCTTCTTTCTGGTTGGTAATTAGCGTTTGATTGATTAATGATAATTGTATGTTTCACTT
>NW_022639680.1:384204-385135 GCF_010583005.1 Odontomachus brunneus
TCGTCAACGATTAAAAATGGCTTCACTGCATTTAACTGATTTTGCAGGGAATCTTTGCACAATATCATTACTGATTCTTCATTAATATTACACACGTCATCATCAGTACTTTTCACGTTGTCCGACTTCAGTGCTCTCTTCAACCTTCTTTTTTCTTGTTTTAAATCTTCTGATAAATCAATGAGAAAACTTGCAGTAATATTAGGTAAGTATAATATTTGGTGTATCAACGAATTCTGTGCTTTAGGTTAACCGATTCCAAGCAGCAAACGCCAAGTTTCTACTTCGACGGAATTCACAAGCTACCTGATAAATGGCAAAGCGTTATCGATGCCAATGGGGAATATTTCAATGATTAAATTCTTTTTGTTTATTTTTAAATACAGATCAAATTTTGAAGAAAGCACAGAATTCATTGATATATCTAATAGATCATTATCAGTATTGTAACAGATACATTTTTAGATAGAAATACAGATGCACCTTTGAGATGAATAACTCGACACACATATAGATACTATAAGAAAATATCTAAATATACATATATCTAGGTACTTTCTCATTTTCTCATAGTATCTATACATATATCCAGTCACTCATCTCAAACTCATCTATATCTGTATGTAAAAATATATCTGTTACAATAATGATTATTATTAAATATCATTATTTACTTGCATATGCAATAATAGTTATTGCATACAAATTCCAATGGTTTTCGGCGCTTTTCAACGAAAGAAGCCAGATTATCTAAATGATGGTAATCAATTGAATCTGGATACAGACAAAAATATCCCTTCTGGTCAACTTCGTAGATCCAGGAAGAAGGAACCAAATCAATAATTTTCATTGAGTTCGAGTTCTCATCAGTAAATCGAACAACTGCATATTGTCCAAGACTATTATCTTGTTCATTGCTCATCTAATAACA
>NW_022639680.1:385145-386609 GCF_010583005.1 Odontomachus brunneus
AGTCTCTAGCTCGTGATAACCATAATCCCACCTGACCTGGCAACTTCTTTAAATCCACACTATTTCCAAATTTTTCTATTAAAATATCTATAACAAAAAATTAGAAATCAAATGTGTTTATACATAAATTGTATAAGTCATATAAAAATTGATGTTAAAAAAATATATTTTATCTCTTAAACATATGTACGAATTAGTACTGCTAAAGTTTCTTTTGGACTGTCCATTAATTATTTTTCCTGTTCCCGAATATTGTAATTCTACTGCCTTCGTCATTATTGAACTCATTACTTTGACAATGCTTTCTTTCAAATTGGATTGTGTAGTAATAAGTACACGGAACAAAGCCATCTGATAAAATTAAGAAAATTTAAAAAATTTAAAAAACTTGCAAATAAAACTACGATCTATTTACCAATGCTTCTTTGTTCTGTGGAGAATCCATTAATAAATTTTCTAATTGTAAAAAGTGATCCAGTGATACTGTTGGTAGAGCAATTGTTAATGCTTCTTTTAACTTTTCGATGCTTCTTTCTGGTTGGTAATTAGCGTTTGATTGATTAATGATAATTGTATGTTTCACTTTGTTTATCTTCTTATCCAAATCGTACAAAATACTTCTTTTGAGGGATAAAATTTGGTTTGTAAGTTCTTTTTGGAGCTGTTGAAATTTTTGGTCGATATAATCTGTCCCATCCACTAAAACTAAAAAAATAATTGATACATCAATTATTGAATATTAAATTAATCATTTGAACCAAAAATTGAAATATATGTAATAGAATTTTTAATGTTTACTCGGTTGTACGTTCAAAATCTCGGCTGTCGTCTCTTCATTTATAACTGGAAGCATTGCGATTGATGTTGAAGGAAGTACATTTTCTGCTGATGATATCTCTATAATAAAAATCTATATAAATAATACTGTATATTGCAATACAAAATATATAAATAGTACTGTATAGCGCAATATAAAGAAAAAATTCTAAAACTAAAAAGTTAATGTACCTTGCTTTTTCTTTGTTTTTGTTTTGATAAAAGCTCGTGAAGAACTTGTCGAAGGAGATTCGTCAACGATTAAAAATGGCTTCACTACATTTAACTGATTTTGCAGGGAATCTTTGCACAATATCATTACTGATTCTTCATTAATATTACACACGTCATCATCAGTACTTTTCACGTTGTCCGACTTCAGTGCTCTCTTCAACCTTCTTTTTCCTTGTTTTAAATCTTCTGATAAATCAATGAGAAAACTTGCAGTAATATTAGGTAAGTATAATATTTGGTGTATCAACGAATTCTGTGCTTTAGGTTAACCGATTCCAAGCAGCAAACGCCAAGTTTCTACTTCGACGGAATTCACAAGCTACCTGATAAATGGCAAAGAGTTATCGATGCCAATGGGGAATATTTCAATGATTAAGTTCTTTTTGTTTATTTTTAAATACAGATCAAATTTTG
>NW_022639680.1:388810-392985 GCF_010583005.1 Odontomachus brunneus
ATTTTTTTTTCAATGAAGATGTTGGGATCAATTACATGGTTCAAACCATGTTCTATCCCAATATAAATATATTCTCCAAAAGAATCTTTAATGCTATACATCTGTTGCAAAATCCGATGATGTTTGGTACCTAAAAGAGTTTGAGCAGTTTTTGGTAAAGAAGAATGACCTTCTTCCCTCAATATTAAAAGTAAATCCGTTACAACATTCAATCGTAAAGTGTCCAGATTGTTTAGTGTCCACTGCCGAATTTTTTCTGTTATGTCAATGACATCGTTAACTCCATCATCACATAATATTACATTAGTAGAGTCACTTGTACACGAAGAATTATTAATGCTAATAGAATTATTGCAATGATCAGAATTGTCTTTCAAATCAATACTTTTTTCATCGTGACTTAATATAACCTCACTATTTACACTGATAATATTGTTTATTATTTCATTGTTACTTTCAACGTCACTTTTCTTAATTTTATCACACTCAGTAATTTTTAACTTCTTTAATTTCCGATACTTTTTCTGCCTATAATAATTTTGCGACATATTTTATAATAAAATAATAAACACGACGAATATAATCATCGACGAAGGATTGTGGAAATCAATAGTACCCAGTCATACGCCAAGCATGGCCCAGAATAAAAGATCGAGTATTGGCCAGTTATTGGTTACCATACATTGGGCCAAGTATTGGCGCTATTGCAAAAACTGGCATTCCTATATGGGTTATGCCTTCTATCTTCCCCTTGCCGCGAACCGGTCGCGAAAGTGACAATCAAACCTCCAAGCTTGCAGCCGCGATTGGCCGCGATCGTCATTTTTGTGGCCTGCTCGCGACAAGGAGAAGATAGAAGGCGTAGCTTTCGAGAATTGGCCGAAATGAGCAACTTATTTCGAGCTCTGACTTAAGACAAAGTATCATTTTCTTTCCATAAACTACTACTTCGAAATTATTTTGTTGCAACAATTATTACTTTCGTTCCAAAACATTTCTTATAATCTGAAAAATATTTCTTGAATTTTATTAATTATTTACTAATGGAAAAATTATTCCTTGAAAGAAAATTAATATAATTGTTTCATTAAAATAAATGATTCTGCAGTATTATGCAAATACATTATTTCTTTAAATTTAACTAATTTTTCTTTTTTTTAGTAAATTTTTTTCTCAGTGTACACATACACTTACACAGGTATGTAAATACTAACAATACTTAATAAATGACCTGCAAGCAATTTCAAAGTGACAACTGCGTCCGACGTCTATTAAGTTGGCACAGTTAGTTCAGTACAATCAAACGTAACTAAAAATTCAGTGCTCTTTTGTTGCTAATTTGTTGCTTTATTCCCGATTTTGTTGCTCCAGCTGTTTCGGAAAAAACAATGGCTGTGCTATCTTAAAAGTAAAGTTAGCATAACCACTCGCAAAAAATAAAAGCAAATAAAAAAACAAAGGCAGATTCTTTTAATGCTAATTTGTTGCAAATTTGTTGCTCTATTCCGGATTGCGTTGTACCAGCCGTTTTGGAAGAAACTCTTAGCTTAAGAGTAAAGTTAGCATAGCCAAACGGTAAAAAAATTTGTTGCATTACGCATCTCCTCGCAAAAGTGTTTCTAGATTTTGTTGCTCCCAAGATATGTCGGTTAGGAATTCGTTGCTTATTGTTTATTGCAAAATCGAGTGGCTATGTTAGCTAAATTGCAAGAGTAAAGTATGATAAATAAAGTTGCTCCATGCAGCTTCTCGCAAAAGTGTTTTTAGATTTTGTTGCTTTCAAGATATACTGGTTAGGAATTTGTTGTTCATTGTTTATTGCAAAATTGAGTGGCTGTGCTAGCTAAGGTACAAGAGTAAAGTAACTTAAAAAAATTTGTTGTTCCGCGCATCTCCTCGCAAGAGTGTTCTATATTTTGTTGTTCCCAAGACATATCGGTTAGGAATTTCTTGCTCATTGTTTATCGTAAAATCGAGTGGCTGTGTTAGCTAAAGTGCAAGAGTAAAGTTTCGTAAATAAATTAGTTGCTCCACGTCTCCTCGCAAAAGTGTTCCGCAAAAAATTTTGTTTAAGGTAAATTTATTTAAGGTATTTTACTCTTGTACCTTAGCTAGCACAGCCGCTCGATTTTGCGCTAAACAATAAGCAACAAATTCTTAACCGACATATCTTAGAACAAAATGTAGAAACACTTTTGCGAAGAGATGCGTGGAGCAATCTTATTACTCTTGTACCTTAGCTAGCCACTCGATTGTGCACTAAACAATGAGCAACAAATTCCTAATTGACATATCTTGGGAGCAACAAAATGTAGAACCACTTTTGCGAGGAGATGCGTAAAGCAACAAATTTATTTACGATACTTTGCTCTTGCACTTTAGCTAGCGCAGCCACTCGATTTTGCGATAAACAATGAGCAACAAATTCCTAACCAGTATATCTTGAGAGCAACAAAATATAGAAACACTTTTGCGAGGAGATGCGTGGAGCAACAAATTTATTTACGATACTTTACTCTTGCACTTTAGCCAGCACAGCCACTCGATTTTGCGATAAACAATGAGCAATAAATTCCTAAATGGTGCAACAAAGTTGTTTACCGTTTAGCTGTGTTAACTTTACTCTTAAGCTAGCCATTTGTTTTCTGAAACGATTGGAGCAACAAAATCGGGAATAGGATAACAAATTAGCAACAAATTAGCATTAAGAGAATTTGCCTTTATCTGCCTTTTGTTTTTTTATTTTCTCCATTTTTTGCGAATGGCTGTGCCAACTTGAGTCTTAAGATAGCACAGCCATTGTTTTTTCCGAAACAGCTAGAGTAACAAAATCGGGAATAAAGCAACAAATTAGCAACAAATTAGTAACAAAAGAGTACTAAATTTTTATACTAGTCGCGTTCGATTGTGTTGAAGTGGCTGTGCCAGCTTAATAGATGTTAGTTGCCCATTTCGGTCGATTTTCAGGAGCTTCTATCTTTCCCTTGCCGCGAGCGGACCGCGAAAGTGACGGTCGAGCCTCCAAGCTTGAAGCCGCGACTGGCCGTGACTGTCATTTTCGAGGCCCGCTCGTGGCAAAGGGAAGATAGAAGGCGTAGGTCTTGAAGATCGGCCGAAATGGGCAACTAATTCCGAATTCTGCTTTAAATCATAGTGTATCATATATAATACATCATTTTTAAAGCAGTTTTTACGAATTTAAACTAATTTGTAGAGACTTCGCGGTGATAAATGTGGATTCATTGTGAAGATGTTCCTCTAGCAGAATCATCTGCATTAAATTTTGCAAATTTAATTATTCATAAACGAATTAATGTAAAGAAATGGTATTTTTTTGAAAAAATTTACACTAAAAACGCGTGTTATTAGGTGTGTTAAAACAACACACAATTCACTAATTTTGTTATGTGTTTAAACAACACAGCTGCGGTTGTAAATGTGTTGAAACGACTCACGAAGTGCACTGATCTACACACGAGTTCTGTGTTACAGTGGATAACACACTTCATGTGTGTTAAAACCGCAACACGGTGAATGCATATAATGTGTGTAAAAATAGTGCAGGAATCGCAGAATAACACATTTAGAAAAAACAACTCATTACTAGAGTTACACACTTACAGGAATTACACATGAAATCTCGCAATACTCGCAAAACAAATGAATAAGAAAATATGTGGATAATATTAATGATGTGATGAATGCAGTTGTCATTAACAAATATTTTTACATTTAGTCTGCAGAAGGCATTGGCTATTATACAAATGATAAAATAGTAGAATTTATTATTTATTGTTATATTATTGGGAGTGTGAATAAGTTCTCGCCGTTTCACCATCAGATGGCGGTATAAAAATTTTGTGTATATAATTCAAGATGATGATGCATCTATATTGAAGTTCTATAACCTATGTTTAAAATCAGTGCGTGTCTTTCCATTAACCTATAAAGAACATTTTCTTTTCGTAGCGTAAAACATGTCAAATTTCGTGCCAAATAAACCGTTTTTGCGGGGAATTTTACTGCACTACTTTATTCAGAAGAAATCTGCAGCTGAAGCACACAGAATTCTTGTAGAAACTTATGGTGATCATGCTCTGTCGGAAAGGACATGCAGAGATTGATTTAACCGATTTAAAAATGGTGATTTTGATGTTCAAGATAGAGAACGCAGT
>NW_022639680.1:393210-401861 GCF_010583005.1 Odontomachus brunneus
TTCAACGACAAAAAAGGAAAGGTTTCTTACATCGTATTGTGATTGGTGATGAAAAGTGGATATATTACAGTAATCCCAAGCGTAAAAAATCGTGGGTTAAGCTCGGCGAAGCAATAGCATCAACGCCAAAGCGAAATATCCACGGTTCTAAGCTCATGCTCTGCATTTGGTGGGATCAGCTGGGGGTAGTGTATTACGAGCTGCTCCAACCCAACCAAACCATCACAGGAGATCTCTATCGACGACAATTGATGCGTTTAAGCCGAGCATTGAAAGAAAAACGGCCGTAATATGAGCAAAGACACGATAAGGTGATTTTGCTGCATGATAACGCTCGGCCACATGTCGCGTCACCGATCAAAACATACCTGGAAACGCTGAAATGGGAAGTCCTACCCCACCCGCCGTACTCTCCAGACATTGCGCCTTCTGATTACTATTTATTTCGATCGATGACTAACGGCCTGGCTGAGCAGCACTTCACTTCGTATGAAGAAACGAAAAAATGGATCAATTCGTGGAGAGCCGCAAAAGAAGTGTCGTTTTTTCGACGTGGAATTCAAATGCTGCCAGAAAGATGGGAACAAGTAGTCTCCAGCGATGGGCAATACTTTAATTGACTTGTTTTTTTATTATTCTTTTTAAATAAAGGATTTATTTTCACAAAAAAACGGCGAAAACTTATTCACACTCCCAACATTATTATTATTATATTATTTTATTATTATTATATTATTTATCATATTTTTATTATCTAAGCAATTTATGTAATGTCTACGATGTTATATGGGAAAGAAAGTGTCGTGAGCATAAAACGTCAGATAGCTCAGTGGTTTAGTGCAGCGCCCGGCAAGCGAAAGACCCAGGTTCGAGTCCCATAGCTAGCAGCAAATCGCGCTTTGGGTGTTTTTCTCTCTCCGGATCGAAAAGAAGACGCAAGTCCCGACCGCCACAGCGTTTTCCATCACTACATTTAATATGTCCTAATATAATACATACATAAGTCGTACACATATATGCATTCAGCTAGCACAACACGAATCATACGTGTCTATAGAACATATTTTTCGTGTGTTATACCTATACGTTTCTTGCAAATCTACACACTTATGTATTGCATATTTACACACATGCAAGCGTGTCAAAAACGACTACACGGATTACACACGTAAAATGTGTTAATGTAACACACTTGTTTTTACAGTTTTATGAGAAGACACCTCACCGATGATTTTGACATTGACATATATTGTCGAAATCAATGTTCTGAATAATCTTTAAAAACTTGTAGTCATTGGTCGCTGTTTATTAAAAAGTTATGAACAAAAGAAATTTAAAAAAACGTAAAGAGTTTCTCTATTTATCACAGTTTGTGAACACACATTTCAACATGCTACTAGACAAATTTCCAAGTCTTGTTGATCATAAAAAATGTACTTTTTAATTTTTTATGCTAATTTATATTTATATTTTTAGTATATGATAGACTCATCAATTTAATGAGGCAACAGATTTTACTTCTTAACAAAAGTGTGTCTAGCCTATTGATGTCTTCGATAAAGTTTCTAATTTTTGCTTTAAAAACATTGTCGAGAAAAATATAAGATAGTAAGGTAAACGTCCCAGTAATCGAACATACATGCCCCAATGATTGACATATTGGTTTTGTATTTTTCTTTGTTGTAATGCTTTTCAATATATTCAAAACAATATAATAAATGAAAAGAAATATTTAGTTACTTTGTAATTTTGTTTCATTGATATTTGATATGTTTTATTGATATGTTTTATTGATAAGCATCTTAACAAACATAAGTATATTATTAGTAATTCAATTATTGGTTCGTTCAATCACTAGGACGTTTACCTTAAGCCACAAGCCGATATACAGTTTAGAGTGGAAGTCGACTTTAAGCAAACCATGTTGCACAAAGGACTGATTTTAAAATTACACTACTTTACGTTTATATCTTTTCGTTTTGTTAATCTTTTTATAATATACAGGGTGACCCATTTTAATCTATAATTCCGAATATCTCCTAAACTACCCGTTCTACGGGAAAATAGTTGCGACAAAAAATGTTCAGGGCAGAAGGGTTCACAAACCTGTGCCAATGACCTTGACCTTGAGATGACCTTTCAAGGTTATTTGAAGGCCAAAGTCTTTTTTTTCAATGGGAACCCCTATTTTTAACCCGGATTTGGAAAGAACAGGAAATTTTACGTTTAAAATGATATTTTAAAATTTTTTATATGACCTTCAAAGGTCAAATAAAGGTCAAATGTCTAAAAATGGCTGTAGAGCTGTTTTTCTGAGTGATTATGGTTTTTTAGGATTGACAAGCGTTGGAGGAACTTTAAAAAGTAAATGTGATACGCTATGACATTCTTGACCTTTAAGTTAACTATGAAGGTCATTTGGAGGTCGAGGTGATTATTTGAAATAGGAATCTCTATTTTTGACGTTGGATTTGAAAAAGCAGGAAATTAACGTGAGTAAAAACACGTCTTCGCGATTTTCATCGCTCGTGTGAAATCCACCACACAAGGTGAAAATCGCTTTTTTGCACGCTCATTGGAGTGAGATATTTTTTTTACTTTTGGCGTTACCCAGAAACAACGACGTGGACGTAGTAAGTACTGTAATAGTGAGAGACAAGGGGACTCACGGGAATCAAGCACCCCAAACGTGAGAGGCAAGGGGACTCACGGGAATCAAGCACCCCAAAGGAAACAGTACTTACTACGTCCACGTCGTTGCTTCTGGGTAACGCCAAAAGTAAGAAGAATATCTCACTCCAATGAGTGTGCAAGAAAGCGATTTTCACCTTGTGTGGTGGATTTTACACAAGCGATGAAAATCGCGAAGACGTGTCTTTACTCACGTTAATTTCCTGCTTTTTCAAATCCAACGTCAAAAATAGGGATTCCTATTTCAAATAATCACCTCGACCTTCAAATGACCTTCATAGTTAACTTAAAGGTCAAGAAGGTCATAGCGTATCACACTTACTTTTTAAAGTTCCTCCAACGCTTGTCAATCCTAAAAAACCATAATCACTCAGAAAAACAGCTCTACAGCCATTTTTAGACATTTGACCTTTATTTGACCTTTGAAGGTCATATAAAAAATTTTCAAAATATCATTTTGAACGTAAAATTTCCTGTTCTTTCCAAATCCGGGGTCAAAAATAGGGGTTCCCATTGAAAAAAAAAGACCTTAACCTTCAAATAACTTCGAAAGGTCATCTCAAGGTCAAGGTCATTAGCACAGGTTTGTGAACCCTTCTGTCCTGAACATTTTTTGTCGCAACTATTTTCCCGTAGAACTGGTAGTTTAGGAGATATTCGGAATTATAGATTAAAATGGGTCACCCTGTATTGTGATAATGATATATCAATTTATTTAAATTTCGTGTAAATTTCACTCTTGATTTACAATTTGAGCAGCTAATTTCATTTGCGATATTTCTCGACCAGAGAGAAAATTTAGAATAATTTCTTCATTATCGTAAATCGCGAGAAATTCATACAGACGCATATTGTCTAAGTGACGAGTACTTGGAGAGAGAGAAGAGGGAATACTGACAATACACAACAGATTCAGCTTTCGAGTTTTATTTATATATATATTATCTTCAACCGTAATACATATTTGTGTTATTCTACACAACACGTCTCTTCCAAAATATAATTTTTAGATTTTTTTTGTTCTTATAACTTTTTAATGAACAAAGAGCGATGTCTGAAACTTTTTAATTGTTACTCTGGATCATATATTTGACAATGTGTGTCTAGGAGGGGAGATCCAGGTTATCGGCGAAGTGTCCTTATCGTAAATAATTATCTAAAATACCAAGCTAAAATGAATAAAAACGTTTTATGTAAATGGTTTTCCTGCTAGATCTAGCGATTAACTCTTAGCTGGCACATTTCACCACAGCCACATAGCTGGTACACTGGGCCGTTTGAGACTCCAAACACTAAAATGCTTGCTGTGTGGAAGCTATTAATTTTTTTCACTTTAAAAAATTTCAAAATAGTTTTTAAATATCGACTTAAAAGATATCATAGGTTATTTTGATAAAATGTAATACTGAGTATGAAAAAAATTCGAAAAAAACGAAAAAATGACTATTTTCACTAAAAAATTGATAACTCTTTTATTTTTTCATATTAAGAGATAAAAATTTAACTTGACACTATTGAGATATAACACTTTAAGGAAAAAAATAGTTTGATAGTGGCCGTTTCAAAAAAGGTATTTATTTGGAGAGTTGAAAAGACGAATTTCAGTTAAAAAAGTATATACAATACTATTTATTTTTTCAAAGTATATTTGTTTATTTATTAGATATGAGTAAATTTTACTTGATTAATGTACAAAAATTATTCTCACGATCTTCCTCGAGTAGCTGCAGCATATGGGCCGCAGCCATAACTGATACGTCATCTAATAAAACTGGAATAATATGATACTCTTGAAAAAAAATTAAATGCCCTACAATATTATATATTTATCTTTTTCCCTACAATATTATATATTTACCTTTTTCTAAGCCCTGATGACAAACATCAATGGGAAAAAATTCAGAAAAAAATTCTTCGAATAATTATAGCTGGTACACTGGGATCTCTGATGACTCCGTTTCACTTGAATACCACAGCTAGACTGACGCTTTTAGAATTACGTTAAGTAATCCAGGAGAAAGAGGGTTCCTTGGACAAACAATAGATGATGACACAAGCACCATTTTCGTATTATAGAGGGGAGATAAATTGGAGGTGAATTAAGTTGGGACTTCAAAGACTCCAGTGTGCCAGCTAAGGGTTAAGCGCGCCACGTATGGGCCTGTTTGCGCGCTTTCAATTTATTTCTATTTTGAATTAACGCTTAATTAAAGGTTGATTGTTCTAATCTCTTGGTAAGCTACCTAACAGTTAGATCATGTGTCTGTCTCTGTCTAATTTGAAGAAAAAACGAAGACATATGTATGATTTATTTATCAAGTAGTTTACTAAAAAATTGGAACAATCTAAATTAACGACGCAATTTAACGACGCGGGATATCCCTGGCATTTCAAATTGGCAATTACTGTACGTACGAATGCTAATTAAAAGAAGCATCTTTAAGTCATCTTCCTGATTTCTTCAATCAATTCTTGCAACTGTTGAATCATTGTCGTGATAAACGACAATAGAAAAAAAAAAAAGAGAAAGAGAGGTGGTTCTCTATATATTCCTAAGATCACAGTTACAGTAAATGCGTCATTCTTATACTTACATAGACTTACATCGTGATTATGTCGAGCAGATTGGAAATCATAGAGCACGTTCGAAATAGACAGATTTGAATCCCCGGGCGTTTCTCGCCAGGTATACCGGCGAGTTCACGTGGATTAACGCAATGTCAAAATCGTTAGCTAAGACGGAACAAGCGTAATAAGGAGAAGACGATATAGTGATAAAGCGAGAGCATGTAGTGCATGTGCTGCATGTAGTGCATAAACGACGTGTACACTTGCATACTTGCAACATGTAT
Organism: Odontomachus brunneus; assembly: GCF_010583005.1. Taxonomy (NCBI): domain Eukaryota; kingdom Metazoa; phylum Arthropoda; class Insecta; order Hymenoptera; family Formicidae; genus Odontomachus; species Odontomachus brunneus. Next base: position 398,754 of record NW_022639680.1, read on the forward strand.
ACTTGCATATACGTGAAGGATCGAGAGGGGCGCGTGAGGTCTCCTCTTGACCTCACTTTCTAGAACGCTTCGAGTACATGGCGCCTTCGATTCGCGAGTTTCATTCAACTTATTCGCGTATTATCGATGAACGAACGCTGCTTCGCCGTGCTTCGACGAGCACGCGATGTCGTGTCTCTCCTTTACCGAGATACCAAGATCTGAGCGAGTTGTTCGCGGATGACAGATAGGTCTACTGTCAAACGGCCACCGGCTTTTCTAAAGTAGCACACTGACTCGATGTAATTCTGATTCACGGAAGTCGTTAGTTAAATTCATGCTTCGCGTTGACATTCACATTTGCAAATGTACACACTCAGATGACTCGTATAATCGAGGATGGACGAGAAAACGAGTCCCGCGCGAATTTCGTTTCCTCTGCACGAATTATAAATTAGAGGATAAAATTGTAACATCTGGTGGTTTCACAGATTTGGCGCAGATACGAGCGTTGGTCGAGTCAACGGGAATGCTGGGCGGTTCCACTTGTCCGTCATGCGAGATGCCGTTCGACAAGGGCAAGAAGCGTCGTCTGATCGACTCCTGCGGACACGAACGTTGCTACTCCTGCCTCTTTCGCAGCGAAGCCTGTCCGCTCTGTCTGCGCGGCACCGATCTCAACGATGGCGACGGGTTCGAGGAGCCGTTCGGGGACGAGTTCGCCGCCTCCTCGGCTCCGTTGTCCATCTTCGCGCCTACGGACGGCTGGCTCGACGAGTCATCGACGGTCAACTCTCTCTGCGGGAGCCCCAGGCCACGCACAAAGATCACCACTAGGGCTAATCTACCATCGCGAGTTATTCACGTAAGCGAATTTTATTACAATTATCGGAAAAGGAAACGACACGACAAATCTTTGCTTTTTTTTCCTAAAGATTTACCTTTCCTGTTATTATAACGAAAGATAATACTACTGTTTTTATTGTCACACATGCACATACATACGCGCGCGCACAAACACATATCGCAATTTCTAAATGCAAATGATAATATAAAAATATGAAATTCTTCCTCAACGTTCCTTCTAGTTAATCTGCATACACAATTAGAGGAATATGTATAATTATTAATCTACTGTAATCTACTGTAGCTACTTTTAAAGTGTTATACATTTTTACTCGTTTGTAGGTACTTTTTTGCGCACTACTTGTCCGGCGAAATTATATTGCAATATTACCAGCTTGTCGTGTTTGCCTTCCACTTACATCACTCACTATTTCTATCTTATTTTTTAATTTATTTAGTAGCTATCCATTTACTATCTCGGAAATAAATATAAAAATAAAAATAAGTAAATTATTATCTTAAAACAAACATTATTGTTTGTCATAATATAATCTTTATTTTACGGATATAAACTGTAGCATGCATTCCTCTTTAGTGTGTCTCTTGTATTATAATATGACTTTCATGGCTCGGTTCTGCGCTACTTACAACTTATTCAGCTATGTTTTATCCATATTAATTAATAAAGTCGCATAGTTTTCGAAGGGAATACTATGATTTATTTGTACGCAATACATCTAGTATATGCCGCTACGTTATCACCTATCTTATTTAGAAAATTTGTCTTTTTTCCTATACTTTTTAGCATATTATTATAATGATCTTTCTTACAATTTATCTTAGATTTATGTGCTTAATGTACTAATATTAAGGTAAGAGCTATAGCTTTTACCCTAATATTAGTACATTGGCACATTAAGTACATAAATCTATTAATTGGGTTATAATTTCGGAAAGATTATGTTTTTAGTTATTGGGTTTTTAATAGGTTGTAATTAGAGGTTAAAGGAAAATATATGTGTATGCATTTTTAGGAAAATGTTATATACATTTATGTTATAAATCTATAAAATTAAAGAAACAAGATCACAATTATTACCACCTCAAATATAGTTATTGGCAGTTTATGTACTAAAAGAAATAAAAAAACTCTTCTTGAGTATCATCAATATAACGTAAAGGACAATAAGAGTTCAAGCACAGGTTGAATAGTGCTATTAAAACTATTAAAAAATGGTGACCCAATCTTACAATGAGAAGAAATTTATTAATCATAAAACGCGTTTCAATCTAATTTCGCAGACCCTCTTCAGTGATTACAAGTTGAAAACGAATTATATTTAAGTATCACAAAATGTAAAAGTCGCAATAATCGGTATTACAAAGGTTGTTACAAAAGTTGTCGCTGCAAGTTTTGCTTACGGGAATCGGAAGCATCGTAAATAATTACAAATAGTCAATAAGACAAAGAAAATTTCTCCCTGGAAGACATTAGTAACTTATTATAAGATTGGTCACTCCATCGCACGTACTAAGGTGCTGTGGTGTAATTATCTAAAAAACGTATTGAGATAGAGTAACCAAACAAAGTATGAGGAAAAAATAATTATAAATACCTCAATAATAGATAGTAGAGTTCCAGGGAGATGTCAAGCTAATGAACGTGTACTTCCGAATGCCGCAAACAGCACAGAATTATGTGTTTATATTTACTTGGTACGAATTACAAACGAAAAACAATTCAAGTCAAACCAAGCAACGTATTATAACATTTTCCCAAATTCTCAGTATCAGTCTGAGAATTTAGTCCGTGTGTCTGCATTTTAATAAAAATCATCTCCGCAATCATCTTTTTATAAAATAGGCGTTCTTTATGTAAAATTTTTACACTATCCCATCTAAATTCATGGTCGCACTTAACACGATGCTCCTGGACAACAGAGAGCTGTGATGTAAGGTTCCTAGGTAAACGTTTATGCTCAGATACATGAGTAGAAAGCTTTCTGCTTGTTTGATCAATATAAGACGAGTCACAGTCATTGCACTCCAACTTGTTCACAACATTATTATGAAGATTCAGAGGTAATGTGTCTTTATGAACACGAACTAAATCTGAAAGTTTGTTCATAATACAGAAACTTTGAACATTATTAAATTTTTTAAAAATCTTACTGAGTCTATCAGAAATCATCCCCAAATATGGAAAGATGCTATATGAACGAGTGGGTAACAAAGAAGACGAAGATGCACTCGGTACAATGGTATTCATTCTGTCAATCAGTC
>NW_022639680.1:401871-402934 GCF_010583005.1 Odontomachus brunneus
CGTATTATAACATTTTCCCAAATTCTCAGTATCAGTCTGAGAATTTAGTCCGTGTGTCTGCATTTTAATAAAAATCATCTCCGCAATCATCTTTTTATAAAATAGGCGTTCTTTATGTAAAATTTTTACACTATCCCATCTAAATTCATGGTCGCACTTAACACGATGCTCCTGGACAACAGAGAGCTGTGATGTAAGGTTCCTAGGTAAACGTTTATGCTCAGATACATGAGTAGAAAGCTTTCTGCTTGTTTGATCAATATAAGACGAGTCACAGTCATTGCACTCCAACTTGTTCACAACATTATTATGAAGATTCAGAGGTAATGTGTCTTTATGAACACGAACTAAATCTGAAAGTTTGTTCATAATACAGAAACTTTGAACATTATTAAATTTTTTAAAAATCTTACTGAGTCTATCAGAAATCATCCCCAAATATGGAAAGATGCTATATGAACGAATGGATAACAAAGAAGACGAAGATGCACTCGGTACAATGGTATTCATTCTGTCAATCAGTCGAAACACACGTCTCCTACAGACTTTAAGAATAATTTCAAGTAGTTATGTATTAGTTATACAGGGTGTCTGATAATTGTAACACACCAACTCCATAGGAGCGTAGAGTTAAGCGAGAGGATCAGAAAAATCCTCTTTCATTTAGCGATAACGCGTCAAGTTTGTTAGTTACAATCGCGTAAAGTTTGGCATTTGTTACGCCCATCGCAGCCTATAGACGCTCCGCGGCGAGCTGTGTGCGTCGAGGCTGAGCGGTAACGCGGCTCGCGCTGAACGTTGCGAAGGCGTCTTGACCTTTGACTATATAACCATGGACCGCATGGCGATTCTAAGCGTCTGTCAACATCTGTAGCGCCGTTAGGACCAAACAACGGCAAAAGAAGGAACTTAGTAGAGCAAAGCAGAGTTAGCAACGCTTCTAATATCCGCGTATCACATGGTGATACGTATTCGAAAGACCTAATAGTATAATATAAGTAATAAAAAGAATCAGACTTTCTTGAAAACCACAAATACTTTATAACAAAATTAATTATAGAAA
>NW_022639680.1:402944-403019 GCF_010583005.1 Odontomachus brunneus
CTATTGACGATTAAAGAAATATCATAATAATTTTTCATATATTTTAATGATAACTGCAATTTATGATCACGGACA
>NW_022639680.1:403029-403446 GCF_010583005.1 Odontomachus brunneus
GAGTTAGCAACGCTTCTAATATCCGCGTATCACATGGTGATACGTATTCGAAAGACCTAATAGTATAATATAAGTAATAAAAAGAATCAGACTTTCTTGAAAACCACAAATACTTTATAACAAAATTAATTATAGAAAATTATTTTAAAATTGTTATGAATTATGAGGGAAAATTAATGAGCCAAAAATGTTAATATATCAGACATAAATTGACAAAAATTATTTTATTTCAAGGACAATAATATACCATCATTTGGGATAACATTTATATCGCTGATATGAAAGTTCTACCTCTATCCGTTTAATGATGCCACATGTCTTTGTACCCAGATAATTAAACCTGCGCGAACAGATTTCGAGCACAGCTTGTTATCAACTTTTGATAGCAAATAGATAACAAATTTGATGCAAGATCTG
>NW_022639680.1:403456-403530 GCF_010583005.1 Odontomachus brunneus
GCACACAAAATATCTTTCATATGGTAAAATAGAAATCACAAGTATGTGATAGTTTACGTAATAGCCGTTGTTTG
>NW_022639680.1:403540-404176 GCF_010583005.1 Odontomachus brunneus
CTTAGTAGAGCAAAGCAGAGTTAGCAACGCTTCTAATATCCGCGTATCACATGGTGATACGTATTCGAAAGACCTAATAGTATAATATAAGTAATAAAAAGAATCAGACTTTCTTGAAAACCACAAATACTTTATAACAAAATTAATTATAGAAAATTATTTTAAAATTGTTATGAATTATGAGGGAAAATTAATGAGCCAAAAATGTTAATATATCAGACATAAATTGACAAAAATTATTTTATTTCAAGGACAATAATATACCATCATTTGGGATAACATTTATATCGCTGATATGAAAGTTCTACCTCTATCCGTTTAATGATGCCACATGTCTTTGTACCCAGATAATTAAACCTGCGCGAACAGATTTCGAGCACAGCTTGTTATCAACTTTTGATAGCAAATAGATAACAAATTTGATGCAAGATCTGTTATATCAAATCTTGTTGCCAAATTGCCGCCAGATATGCGGCAGAGCTTGTTGTCGGAAAATTGCTGCAGATTTGCAGCAAAAATCGCGCAGAGCTTGTAGCGATTTGACGGCAGATTGGCGGCAGAAATCGCGCAGACCTTGCTGTGCTGCAAGGTTTGCGTGGTTTTTGCTGCAAATTTGGCACCAATTGCCCAACAGCA
>NW_022639680.1:404186-404783 GCF_010583005.1 Odontomachus brunneus
TGCGCTGCAGATGTTGACAGACGTTTTGCTGCGGACATAAGATAGCGGCTAGCGGTCCATAGTTATATAGTCAAAGGTCTTGACGCTTCAACGCTACCGGCGCGCGGCAAGGCGACGATAAACGCGCCGCGTTACCGCTCAGCCTCGATGCACATAACTCGTCGCGAAGCGTCTATAGGTTGGGTTGGGCGTGACAAACGCCAAATTTTACGCGGTTATTACTAACAAACTAGACGCGTTTTCGTTAAATGGAAGAGGACTTTTCTGATCTTCTCACTTAGCTCTACGCCCCTATGGAGTTACAATTATCAGACACCCTTAATATACAGGGTGTCTCATACTCTTCTCCGGGCATTTTATGAGGACGTAGAATGGGTTGATGTGAACATAAAAGTTCTAAAATACCGTTTTGCGATATTCGCAATAATTATCGAGATATTAATTGTAGAAAATTTGTGAATAATCATGCAGGATATGGTAAATGAGTTATAATAGCGACAATTGCCGTCGTGTATTTATACTTTAGGTCAAATTGAACAAAAAAGTCCTACCATTTTGCAAATAATTACATAGATTTTTAATTATTAATTAAAGAAG
>NW_022639680.1:404793-405229 GCF_010583005.1 Odontomachus brunneus
TGCTGCAAGGTTTGCGTGGTTTTTGCTGCAAATTTGGCACCAATTGCCCAACAGCAAGATCTGTCGCCAAAACCGTAGCCTAATGTAGACACAGATGGCTATGGTTTTGCTGTGGGTTTTTGATCAAATTTGCTGCCAATCTACGCGCAGTCTGCGCTCAATTTGCTTACTGAGGTAAGCCATTGCAAATTGTTCAAAGTTACCCCCGTGTTCTAAGTTACCTCAAATGACGGTATTTTAAATAATGTTTTAAAAAATGTTGAACGTTTTTTTTATAATATTACATATATATTATATAAACATTCTTAATATATATTGTGACGTGGCAGCTATGGAGACGCCCGTCACAAAATAAAGCGCGCCGACTTCGTGAATATTTACGCCACTGCGTCGCGCGTTTCTATCGTTGGTAGACGAGTTCTCGCCGCCTGTTAAG
>NW_022639680.1:405239-415094 GCF_010583005.1 Odontomachus brunneus
CGTCGCTACTATAACTCATTTACCATATTCTGTATGATCATTCATAAATTTTCTACAATTAATATCTTGATAATTATTGCGAATATCGCAAAACGATATAGGATTTTTATGTTCACATCAACCCATTCTATGTCCCCACAAAATGCCCGGAGGAGAGTGTGAGACACCCTGTATATACACCTTTTTATTTTTGAAGCATAAATTCTTCTTTTTTAATCAATTTATGTGAAACTCGGTAGACGGGGGTTTTTGGGATCGCTAATTACGTATCTGAATTCAAAATTTCGAGATTCAAAATGGCGAATTCAATATGGCAAACGGAAATGCGAAAAGTGGCTCAATTCAGTACTCGGAGGTTTTTGGGATTGCTGATGACAAATCTTTGTTCTTTTTTTAACAATATTATCTCTCTGCAATGTTTTCGTGCTCTTTGCGTTACCAGGATCTAACGGCAAGGACGTGATAAGGTTATAAATTCATTTTTTTGTTTTTATTTTATATACTTTTTGTTTTTTATTTTATATATTTTTATATTTTTTATTTTATAGTTTTGTATTTCTTATTTTATATACTTATTTATTTATATATTTTTTGTTTCTTTATATAAATATATAAATATATAAAGAAACAAAAAATATATAAATAAATAAATATATAAAATAAGACATACAAAATTATAAAATAAAAAATACGAAATATATAAAATTAAAAACAAAAGTATATAAAATAAAAACAAAAAAATGAATCTATAACTTTGTCACATCCTCGTCGTTAGATCTGGGTAGTGCAAAGAGCAAGAGAACATTGCAGAGAGATAATATTGTTTAAAAAAACAGAAAGATTGTCATCAGCGATTCCAAAAACCCCCGAGTACCGAGTTTCATCCGAATCGAGCCACTTTTTGCATTTCCATTATATTGAATGTGCTATTTTGAATTTCAAAATTTTAAGTTCAGATTCGTAATTAGCGATCTCAAAAAACCCTGAATAACAAATTTGAAGTAAATTGTATTTAAGATAAATATGTGGCTCAAAAGGTTAAAGGAAAAGTTGACATGCCAATAACAAAACCACGGTTACTTTTTTGGTACCAGTTATTGGCACGTCACTAAACATAAACAAAACGAAAATTGATAAATATTATAGCTGCTATAATATCTTTGAAGTTTTGCCATGACGAAATGAAGAATAATAGAGCTTCGCATTTCAGTTTTTCTGAAATATAAATGGTTTTTCGCAAGTAGCATACTAAACTCCTCGCCTAATAAAGTCATTCCTGGTGATGCTCTGAGTAAGTCAGTATTTGTTTTTGCTGTCCGCTCCGAAAGGCAATGTTAAAGATCTGAGACAATATAGTGAAGTTGGTGAAAGAGTAGTTTAAATGAACATATGAACGTTGCACACGAGCATCGTTTATTTGACGAGAAATTTGAGTTAAAATATAAATGTGCTAATAACTGTACCCCTGCCAATAACTGTAGCTCTTACCCTATATCTTTTTCTTCTTCTTATATATGATCCGGATCTTACTCTATATCGTTTATATATATTAGTTGTTCTATAAGTTCGTGCCGTGATGTGTTTATACTTCTCGCGTTACGTGTTATAATCACAGATACAAGGATTTGGATGACTAAATTTTTATACTTTAGTTTAGTCTGTAGAAGGCATTCGAGAGCCACAGGTCGTGAAGTTTTATATTTAATACCCGATAAAATAATGAGTGAAATACGTGTCCATTTTCGTCATTTCATGCTGTATGAGTTCCGAAAAGGAAATACGGCAACAAGTGCAAAAAATAACATTTATGCCGTTTATAGGAAAGGTGTTTTATCGGCTCGTACATGCAGAAAGTGGTTTGATCGATTTCGGAAGGGAAATTTTAATCTGGAAGATGAGCCACGTGCCGGACGTCTAGTCGAGGCGGACGAAGACAGAATTCGTAATCTGGTGAACGAAACGAGAAGTTTGTCAGTGCGAGAAATGTCGCAAATTCTAAACATGTCAAAATCATGTGTACATAGACATTTAAAGGAAATGGGAATGGTGCCAAAACTGGACGTATGGGTGCCGCATCAACTCACGGAGCGTAATCGCCTTAATCGCGTGGCAACGTGCATATCATTGCTTGCACGTAACGAAATGGAACTCTTTCTGAAACGCGTAGGAACTGAAAATGAAAAGTGGATCATGTACGAAAGTCCCCAAAAGAAACGAACTTGGACCGAAAGAGAAAATCCAGCAGAGTTGCAAAACCTGGTTTACACCCTTGCAAAGTTCTTCTTTCTGTATGGGATTACCAAGGAATTTTGTTATTCGAGCTGCTTCCGCAAAATCAGATAATTAATGAGAAAATTAATTAATCAGAAAATTAGCTCGAAAAATTAAGAGAAAAAAATTGCAGAAAAACGTCCAAGACTCGTAAATCGTGGTAATGTGATTTTCCATCACGACAACGCGAGACCGTATGTTGCACAAAGTGTATGAAAAAAATTACGTGAATTTCGTTAGAAAATTTTATCCCATCCACCTTATTCTCCGGACATTACACCATCGGACTTCTACTTGTTTCGATCATTATAACATTTTTTAGCTGGCAAGAAATTTAACAATGTAAACGCAATAGAAAATGCTTTACAAAAATATTTTAATGATAAACCAAAGATATTTTATACCAATGGCGTAATATCGTTGTCTAAAAAGTGGGAAGAGGTTGTGGAAAGCGAGGGTGATTACATTTTTTCATAAGCTTCATTGGTAAGATTAAAATATTATTTTATATAGTAGAAAAATAAACGTTACGAACTTATGGGACGACTTAATATAATAAAAACAATAATAGTTCCAATATAAATTCCTGTGGTATCCCGTAGCAATTAGGTCAGATCAATCATCATCATTGTGACCACATTTTAATACAACATACACATACACACAGTCCTTGTTATTCCATATAATTTACTCAATAATCTCTCTTTAACTATCGTCCCGAACACTCGTTTAAGATCCATAAATATTCCTACTATTTTTTCTTTACTGACTGTTAATTTTCAATCGTCAATCATGACCTGAATCGCTGTTTGACATGAATGTTGTTTTATAAAATTTTTTCTAAATGTATTTCTATCTGTTTTTTTACCACTAGGTCTAATATTTTCTTATATATTAAGATTGTATATATCGGACATATATTGATCGATCTATGTATTCATTAACTTATCTTGGTTTCCCTACTTTTAGGATCGATATTGTGTATATTTTTTACTCATCTAGATTGATGATTTGTTCTCAGTGAGTTATTTATCATTTCTATAAACTCTATAATAATATTTTTTAACTAATATTTTTTATCATATGAAATACTATTTTAAATATATCACTAGTTATCTCCTCTTTTGTCCTTTCTTTTTAGATAAATTCATAATAATTTGCTATTAATCAGATTAATTTTATAAACTAAGTTAATTTTTAATTAATTAAACCATCTGCCTTTCAATCATTTCAAAAATTTCTATAGTCTCCTTCAAATTTCAATAACACAAATATAGTTCTTTTATCAGTTCCCTTTGTATCATCTTCTACAAATTTCACTATGTTTCACTATATTTTATGCTTTGTACATAATCTAAGTTCGTGAGAATTTGTAAACAACATTGGTCTAGTGAATATGTCAGGTGTTGACGTCCCAACTGAGATTTATTAATAGTCTTTTGTCTTAGAAGCAATGTGTGGCCTAGCGTTGTCATGTAACAATTTTAGCAAAACATTCTCCTTTGCCAGTATACGGGCGTTTTTGTTTCAATTCCTGACTCAAATGGATTAATTTGATAGCAGTCCGCAGTAATTGTTTCATTCATTCCAATAGCTTATAATAAATCATTTATCACTCCTTGATATTCCACCAAATCAGAACTTTCTTTTCGAAACATTTAAGTTTTACGACTGTTAATGGTTTAGCGGAATTGCTGTGTTTCATAGAATATTTATCTTTTGTCTCTAGTAATAGTTTTTCACAAGAAAAGCTTGCTATTCTATTTATTAGGAAGAGAAAGATACGCTGCTACTCGTTGATTACTTGTTAGTTCTTGTTTCAATGAGTTTATGTAAACCCATTTTCTTCCTATGTGGATCTTTCCTATCTCGTGTAGGTGTTTGGAAATGGTCTAGAAAAGAAAAGAATGAGGAAATAAAGGAGAAAAAAAGAGAGAGAGGGGAGAGAGAGAGAGAGAGAGAGAGAGAGAGAGAGAGAGAGAGCATGTAAACTTCTCACTATTAATTTCTGGTTTGCTTTATCGTTCGAATACGTTATTATTTTCTCTCACAATTTACTACTTTATTTTTAGCAACGAAGCGGGGAAGAAAATCTTGCATCGACAGCTATGGCTAAAAGTTCGAAATGCAGGCCACCAGCATTTTTAGATTCCTCCGTCTCCCAAACTCGACAGAAACTTCAAATGACACAAAGTATGTCGAAGCATGTAACTAATTGTAAATTTATTTTTTTGATGCTTGAGTATTACTTATTCGTAATGTCATTGAAATATACTCTTGCTGCTTCAGCGTTTTTGATTATTTTAGAAAAAGTACTTGTTATTAAGAGCGTAAAATTAATGTTTCACAGGTTGTCCCACACCACCGAATCAACGAAAAAGATTCTTCCTCAACGCAAAAGTACTCAGAAGTTCTTTCGCTCCACAGAGATCTTCAAGACGTACAACATCCTCGCCCGAACCGATCGCAAATGACAACCCCTCCGCGTTATCAGGTACAAATTATTTTTTTTTAGTTGTAAAATAAAGAAAGGATCATGATGATTGAAATTTGGAAATATAAAGCCATAGAGGTCACATGTGAGTCAATGCTTTCATATCGTTCTCTGGAAGTTAACTTACAAAATCACGCTTCGCATTCGCTCAAAAATAATTTTCTCGACTTGATTCACATACAAAGTTTTTATAATGCCAAAACCATCTACATACGTTTTGGACGCACAGTTTGGATGACCACTTCGTGGGAGGGAAAAGCGAGATGGCCTGGCGTTGTCTTAGGGAAAATCAAGTCCCTGTGGAACAGCAGTCAAGGCACAGCTAACGATGGGCTGAATCAGCTTATTGGTTCGTCGAATAAAGCTGCAGGCAGGGAGATTCCTTAGAGTTCGATGTGTATTGTAACACATACAAGACGCTTGGTGTTTGCGAGTGAATATAGGGGAGTCTTAAATGATATAGAGTAACGAAATCGATTATGGAATATCTTTTTTGTAAATCAATATTACTACAATATAAATGCATTTTTAAATGTTCTACGTAATAGCGTAAAAATATAGAGAGATATGTTATCTATAAGGTTCAATAAAAGAGAGTATTCAAAATTTAATTGTAACTTTAATACTGACAAAACAATAAAAAGTAAGGAAATTAGGGGTTTGAAAAATGGGAGATAATATAAACCGAGAAAATACAAAGGACATTGGTGAATAAGATGAATAAAATGCAAAAATTTTTATTTTTTAAAAAGCTTCGTTTAAGCTTTTATAATTATTGGGCAAATTATTTTGTACATTAAAAAACTGTAATTACTTATTAAAAGTAAATTACTTATTAAAAGTAAATTACTTATTAATTACTTATTAAAAATCATACATTCCTTTTATGGAAAATTATATAGAAAGTTTAATAATAAATCCACACATCAGGAAAAAACAAGAAAAAATTTGTTTCATTTTTTATATGAATTATTTAGGTTATCAGTATCTTTGCAATTATTAGGACGTCTTGAATAACAAATCAAATTTTCTCGCTTTATTAAAAAGTGAGGAATAACAATTGAACGGCAAAACATTATTAATACAATTATATTGAGAGAGATATTAAATATAAAAAAATATTAGTGAACAACTTTAAGAAAACAAGAGTAACTCGATTGTCATAACGTTTAACTTTTAGGCGAAACAAAAGTAGAAAATCGTTTATATTTCCATATATGTTTCTCGTTTCTGAGTTACTTGAATGCGACAACTTCCAGTAATTGCCGTCAGAATACAAGAATATTTTATAAAAGAAATATAAGCCCGTATTTCATATTACCTGTTTATTCCATAATCGATGTCTTTACCTTAACGTGTGAGCCTTTCGACGTGCTGCATTCACTTTTGCGAGAATAACTTTCTTCCGAGCAAGATATCATTTTGAGCAAGATAAAAAATCACGATAATGTCAAAATGATGTCAAAATGATGAGAAAATTATAAAAAAATTCATTTTGTAATCACAATTCGATCATTTTCTCGTTATTTTGATATCGTTGTGATTTTCTATTCTATTTTAGAATTTCACTATGTCTATCACTATGATTTTCAACCGCGTCATTGCTTCTGCCGGAATCATGTTGCATTATGTAACTTATTTCTCTTTTGTTGAACGATGGTGATATATTTCGTGATCGTCACATTTTCTATTAACTTAATCCTCTGCCTACACACTATATTTTTCTCCCTATCACACACCTAGGTTACGCTAACCCACAAACTTTGTCGGCTCATATCTCCGAGTGAATTCAATCAATTTCAATGTTTTTTTTTTTTCAATCAAAAGGAAAAACACTCAGAATTATGATGATACTGGTTAAAAAATCGAAGATATTAAAAGAAAAAAGATTTTTTTTTTTTAAATGAGAAAGAAATGGGAAATTTTTGCGAAAAATAATTTTTGTTTCAAACGCCTGTATTTTTTTAAAGAAAAAAAGATAAAATAGTAAAGTGGTTAATGGAAAACTGAAAAGTTGAATTTTAAGAATCTATGGTCAGATTTTTTATTTTGTTCAAAAACTATATTTGGCGATATGAAAATATGAAATTTTCCGATATTTTCCGATGTCATCGAAATGAGGTGTAACGTGAAATACTCAGATTTTTCGATATAAATAAATTATTAAAAATATTTTAGTAATTTATTATTATTAATTTTCAATAATTACAAAACAAAGTAACAATAGTAATAATATTGTTTTAAACAATTATTTAATCATTTATTTATTAATTTGGATGAAATACTAAAAGAAAGTATTAATAATATTTATTTAATAAATTTATTTATTAGAAAATTATTTAATTTGTTACATAATTTTACAATTTTTCTTTGGTATAAAATCTCGAGGTCCTCAACTCGGCGTGGTCTTGCCCGTGTTATCATCTGCAAAATAAAATAATGTATTATTTAAATGCTTATGTTATATACCCGAGTAGAAATTGAATCTAGTGACTGTCTAGTCAGAAAAGTTGTGTTTTACATGAGTAAGATTAGTAGTACTAGCTAGTCACTAGCCAGGAATGTAGTGCTCACTTCTCCTAGTGACTGAATGAAAAATTAGCTAGTAGCTAGACAATAAATAGCACACAGTTATGAGATGGAAAATCTAGCCACTAGTCAGGAATGTAACGCTTACTTCGCTTACTTACTACCTAGCGGCTCTAATAGAAAAATTAGCTAGTAGCTAGATAATGAATAGTACACAGTCATAAGATGGAAAATCTTAGCTAGCCACTAGCCAGGAATGTAGCGCTAGCAGATAGATAAAAAAAGTAACTCATAGCTATCTAGCCTAGACTAGATAGTGACTACCCACATAGCACAAAAATATTAAAGCAATATTAAATATGACATTAGGGAAAATATTTGAGTAACATTTGTAAACGTGAGAAGAATATTATTCTGATCTTAAAATGTTACTTTCCGGAACATTAAAGAAATGATGCAACCAAATATTAATACAAGGTTGGTCAATATTACATTTAATGTTGCTTTGTGCTGGAAATAATATTACTTTTAATACCATAAAATGTCAGGATAATATTAAAAGAAAGGAAAAAAAATGTATATCTTTTATATATTTCATTTTTATTGAAAATTATGATAAAATATAAGAAAGAGGAATAACATCATGAAGAACATATAATACTTTCCATATATAAACATATATGCATTAAACATATTATGCCACGCTGAAAAACGTTAATCATAGTAACTAAGATTTAATTCAATAATATGTTCAACTAAATTGTTTGGTGAATACAACTACCCACATAACACGTAATATATATAATATCACAGTAATATTTCCGTAATATTTATATATTTTTGCGATATTACAATATTACGGAGATATTACTGTGATATAATGTAATATTACGTGCTATGTGGATAAATATTTAGTCAGAATGAACAAATGTTGTAATTATATATATATTTATTTTATTACATATATTTATTGTGCATACTTCGATCTTCGTATGTGTCTTCTCTGCGCATCTTTGAATAATATGCGTATGATATAAATTTCATTATATGAAAATATTATATTTATATATGCATTCAAAATCAATACAATCTTAGCAGGCAATGTTACATCAATATAGTACAACATGTTGCTTTCACGTTAAATTTTCATACATACATTTGGTACATTACTGCAATATGATATTGCTATTACAAAAATGTAACTATTTTGCTACGTTACCCCAATATTTTAGTAATATTAACATTGCTACTCTATAATATCGGACATTAATATAACATTACATTGACATTCAATAAAATATAACTTACTGCAAATATTCTGGCAACATTCTAACAATAATAACTTGTTGACTTTTGTGCTATGTAGGTAGATCGTTTTTTTTTTATTTATTTCTTTTTTTTCCTTGTCTTGAAGAGGTGGATTCAATGGAGTGAATTCTTGAGAATTCTTCTTGGTTATGTACTACTTTTATTCTATGTCCATTATATTTGAAAAATTTTCTTACCACTGCCTGGTAATCGAACTTGGGATCTCTGACTCTTGAGTCGTCCGCCTTACATACTAGACTGCTACCACAATCGATAGTGAAAGTTTTATATTAGCTACATGTGGTTTACTTAGCACAGTTATATAATGGCTAGAAAAAGATTATACAGAAACGAAAAAGATTATATAATAACCAGATTGAAAATTATTAGTAAAACCTGAATGGAAATTAAATATCAGAACTGTTTATCTACTAGATAGTACATTTGTGTATTACATCGTTACTGTTTAACTTTCTTAATTGCTAAGATAAAGCTATTACTTAGATAACTAAAACTGTGATATAAGACTATAATAACTATAAAAACTATAAAAATTGTAATAAAAATTTACTAGTAGCTGTCCAAAAAATAACAGAAATAATAATATTACAGTCTAGTCTGTAGCAAAACAGTTATGACATTTCTATTTTCAATTTTAAATTACTAATATTTTCCTATTTTATTACTATGTAATCTTTGTGTTCAGTCACAGTTGATGAGATCGGCCCGGACGACAGTGGGTGTTTACGATAATTCAAATTGGAGTTAGTACGAGTTAGTTTCACTAGGGCCGAGAAATATGATAGGCACAAGCATCTAGTATTTTCATGATTTTTGACAACTCAATGCTGTCCGATAAATCGAGTAGATAGAGTTAGGGTAGTATAGCGTATAGTATATGTATAAGAATTAACAGTATCAGATCACATAGTTTCGTAAAATATGTGACAATAATATTAAGAAACAATGATTTATTATATTTTAGAAAAATTAGAAGCACTAAATTAAATTATGAAAAGATATCATGTATTTGTGAAATATTCAATAATAATAGGTTAATAATAGGTTAGAAGAATTGTTTTCTACTTTTGGATATTTCATAAATGATACCTTTTCATAATTTAATTTAGTGCTTCTAATTTTTCTAAAACAACTCAGTAACAACTCATTGTTTCTTAATATTATTGTTATATATTTTACGAAACTACCCTAATAGCACAGATGTCCAGGGGACATCCAGAGGACATCCTGAG
>NW_022639680.1:415104-415765 GCF_010583005.1 Odontomachus brunneus
TAAATGATACCTTTTCATAATTTAATTTAGTGCTTCTAATTTTTCTAAAACAACTCAGTAACAACTCATTGTTTCTTAATATTATTGTTATATATTTTACGAAACTACCCTAATAGCACAGATGTCCAGGGGACATCCAGAGGACATCCTGAGGACATCCTGAGGACATCCTGAGGACATTATTCGTCCTCAGGACGTCCTCAGGAGATCTTGTGCTGTCTGGGTATGGTACCTGATACTGTTAATTCTTATATATATATAAGGTGTAGTAAAAAGAAATCCATTATTTTTTCAATAGATGGCTTTAGTAATGTGTATCTCGCGTTGTATAAGTGCGATCAGTTTACGCTAGATGGCGTTAGAAAGATAAGATTTCGTACTAAAAAAACTTCTCAGACAGTTTTGTGATTGTTTGACTCAGTATTGTTTGAGCGTGCGTCAAAGATGGACACCAGCAAAGAAAAAATACGCCATATTTTACAGTTTTTCCTCGATAAAGGCGAAAACGCAAGCCAGGCGGCTGAAAATGTGAATAGTGTTTATGGTCCTGATACTGTAATAGCAAGTCACGCGCAATTTTGGTTTCGTCGATTCCGTTCCGGTAATTTTGATGTCAAAGATGCACCACGCTCTGGAAGGCCAATTGTCAAAAATGTCGATA
>NW_022639680.1:415903-438156 GCF_010583005.1 Odontomachus brunneus
TAAACATTGCACAAGAAACCGTTTGGAACCACTTGAATAAGGCTGGATACAAAAAGAAGCTCGATGTTGGGTGCCACACGAGTTAATGCAAAAAAACCTCATGGATCGAATTTCCACCTGCGAATCGCTGCTGAATCGCAACAAAATCGACCCATTTCTGCAGGGGATGGTGACTGGTGATGAAAAGTGGGTCACTTAGGACAACGTCAAGCGAAAACAGTCGTGGCCGAAACGCGGTGAGCCGGCGCAAACGGTGGCCAAGCCAGGATTGACGGTCAGGAAGGCTTTGCTGTGTGTTTGG
Source organism: Odontomachus brunneus (assembly GCF_010583005.1). Lineage (NCBI taxonomy): Eukaryota > Metazoa > Arthropoda > Insecta > Hymenoptera > Formicidae > Odontomachus > Odontomachus brunneus. The sequence continues at coordinate 416,205 of NW_022639680.1, forward strand.
TGGGATTGGCAGGGAATCATCCACTATGAGCTGCTCCCCTACGGCCAAACTCTTAATTCGGACCTGTACTGTCAACAATTGGACCGTCTGAAGGAATCAATCGCCCAGAAGCGGCCAGCTTTGACCAATAGGAGAGGAATTGTGTTCCATCAGGACAACGCCAGGCCACACACATCGATAGTGACTCGCCAGATGCTCCGGGAGCTTGGTTGGGAGGTCCTTATGCATCCACCTTATAGTCCGGACCTGGCACCAAGTGATTATCACCTGTTCCTGTCTATGGCGAATGATTTTGCTGGTGAAAAATTCGCCTCAAGAGATGTTTGTGAAAATCGACTGTCCCAGTTTTTTGCCAATAGGGACAAGGGTTTCTATGAAAGAGGCATAATGGAATTACCTTCAAAATGGCAACAAGTTATCGAACAAAACGGTGCATATTTGATCTAAATCGGATCATTCTAACTATGCTAAATAAAGCCTTCAATTTCATGCAAAAATAATGGATTTCTTTTTACTACACCTTATACTATCCACTATATTATCTTAACTCTACTCTACTCTACTCAATTTATCGGACAGCATTGAGTTGTCTTAAATCATGAAAATACTAGATGCTTGTGACTATCATATTTTTCAGCCCTAGTGAAACTAACTCGTACTAATTCCAACACGAATTATCGTAAACATCCAGTATAATACACAAATTTACTATATAGTGGGTAGACAGTTCTGACATCCAATTTCCATTTAGCATTTATAGTACGTTGCTACTAGACAGCTACTAGGCAGTTACTGGACAGGAAATGATATTCTAATATAACCTTAATTTCGATGTGCTGGTGGTCGATCATGTATCTTTTCACCTAGGATGAATTCGTGAAAAAGTGAAAATTTTTACATAAAGCAAAAAAGTGAAAATTTTAGTGCGAAAAAGTGAAAAAATAAAAACTTTCATGCGAATTGATATTTCCCCTGAAAAGTAATATCCATATTCATAATAAGTTAATCAATTACAATGGCTGCTGCATGGTGGATAGTTAATGAGGAACAAAACGAAAGAAACGAGAATTTACATATTATGTGTAAAATTTTAAGAGATACTTTTGATATCCTAGAAAAACAATTTCAGGAATTATATAGGTAATAATAATTATTATTATATTATTTTAATTAATTTTATTATTTTATTATTTTATTTTTTGTTTGTGTGTTACATTTATTCTAAAAAAATAATATATAATATGAAGAAATATAAGCAAACATGAGAATATTTATAATCTATTATTTTCTTACTTTAATGTAATTATGCTCTATGCAAATGCGCTGGGTTAAGTTGATACATGTACTATAGTAAAACTAACTCAACTCTGGGTATTTCGGAAGCATCCATGGCTTAACACCCAACAAAGAAATCACTAAATTATTTTTATTTTACCATATAAATACTACAAATACGCACACTTATTTTTTACGTTTTAGCCTATACGGTTGATGACTAAAACGTGAAAAATAGTATAATATTATCATCATGCGCAAATATGTAAATTGTAATATTACACGTGCGTATTCCACAATTCAAAACAATGTGGACAACTGTTTCAGTGAATTTTACTTTGTATGGTTGCATACTTTTTTAAAATTGAAATTATATGATAAAAAATTTTGCATAAAACATACAAAGAAAAGATTACAACAGTATATTATGCATTATAAATACAGATGTGCATTAAATAAAACAAGTTTATAATAATTATTACAAATATTTAGAAATTGCTTACTTTTCACGATTTTATGCTAGGGAAAAAAGTTATATGATCGATAGTAAAATTAAACTCACGTAAAAAGATTCATGATTAATATCCTGACCAACATAGTCCTACTAGTAGTGAGATAGTAGCTAGATTGTATATTTTAGAAACGAGGGCGCCATCTAGTACCGTATTATATGTAGTGACCAGACAGCATCTAGATGATGGGTGTTTACGACAATTAAAGTTAGAGCTAGTTCCACTAAAGTTGAAAATTATGATAGGTAATGACTATCTAGTACTTTTTTAGTTTATGACAACTTCTTACTTCTAAGGGCCAGCGCACGAACATTGCCGTAACTCCTTAAGCTGGTGGCACATAGAAAAACTTAAGCAGTAAGACGTAAGCAGTAAGCAAATTGACCAATCACAGTCATTGATTTTTCTTACGGTTAAAAAATCAACGACTGTGATTGGTCAATTTGCTTACTTTTTACGTCTTACTGGTTAAGTTTTTCTGTATGCCACAGCCCTTACGCCACCTTACGTGACACTAGGTTTATTCTTTCGATCTGAATTGGCTGCACTAGTTCACGAAGTTTGCACTAATGCGTTCTTTCGATCAGAACAGTGCAAGAAAATGTGTTCTTTCGAACAGTGCAGGCTGAACTAGTGCAGCGAGTTCAGTGAACTGACTGCCCTAGGTCTGGAGGTAGAGCAAGCAGTGCAGGACAGCTAACCGAAAAAATTTAAATTTGTATCTATAACCTGTAAAATCGGTATACCTAGTTGACATTACGTAGAAGAAATAATCCGACGACGGAATCTATAAACAGTAAGTAAATACTTAAATATATAATATAAATATATAATGTAGATAAATATATAATAAATATATAATGTAGAATGACATAAAAGAAGTATTTAGAATGTTATCCAAACAGCACAAAATATCCGAAAGACATCCTGGGAAGGCTCTTGGACGTTTTTTCGGAGGGATTTGTTGTATGGGTATCCAACACAAAACAGTTTTTAAAAGAAATAGGATTGTTCAACAAAACATAAAATGCTATAAGTGCGAAAACATGACCATAAATTGATCTATATTATTTAATCCAGCCATGTTGTCCGCCATCTTACACTGCTCTAACTTGCTCTTACCCGTTCTTTTCAGACCCATATGTATCTTTGCACTGGTCTGCACTGTCTTGAACTTTCTTCAACTAGTTCCAGTGCAGCCCTAGGTCAGGTCGAAAGAACAAACCTAATCTTACGTTACGTAAGATGAACGTACGGTAATGCACGAAAATTTTACGTATGTTACGTTACGAAGGAACATAGAGGTTCTGTGACAAAGGTAATTAAATCAGATTATTGAACAATAAATAAAGAAACAATAATAATTTATCTTTACAGTCATAATTAGAAATGTCTATATTGAGCACATATTAATTTTATTAAACTGTTAAATGTATCTGTACAAAATTATAAACATTGTGTTATAACTTCTTCCTAACACTATGTATAGAATATGTTTGACATATAAATATTGAAATAAAATTTCTCAAGTCAACAAATATGAAAACATCAATGTCTATGAAGTTAAAATGTTTATTGTTGTCATTACTCTTAATTTATTATATGAGACTAAAACGGAGAAAAATACACAAAAGATGGTAAAATAGAAGATGGCTCGTGAGACCAATTAATCAACAGAGAAAACAGCAAGGAGAATGAAAATCTGTTTCAAAAATTAAAACTGATAAAAAAATTAAAACTGATGATTAAAAAATTAAAAACTGATAAAGACCTGTTTGTCAAATATTCCAAGATGAATGTTCAACATTTTGAAAAGTTATCAACCATACTAAGACTTTATTTGATAAAAGAACTAAGAAAACTCTGTCTTCGGAACACAGGTTAATAATAACATTAAGGTAAATATAGTTTATTAGTAAAAAATTGTTTGATGCAACTACTTCTTAAATTTTGTTATGTTTAAAAATCATTGTTAGAAAAAAATATTTTACGAAATTATAAACTATATAGCAAAAATTGTGATACATTTTTCAGATATCTTGCAACAGGGAATTCAATAGCAAGTATTGCATTTTCTTTTCGAGTTGTGCAGTCAACTGTTAGACAGGTAATGAAAGAAGTATATCTAGTTATTGTTAATATATTACAGCCTCTATATTTAGCATGTCCAACTCGGGTGTATATCAGTTGGACACGGGGCAATTGGACACAGTCCAATCACAAGTCGCTGTTCCAAGGGACCCTACAAATGTCTCTAATCATACGGTGCTGTGATTGGCTGTGTCCAAATGTACCGTGTCCAAGTGCACCGCTCCCGTCCAACTCAGGTGGAAGAATATTGCTAATGCATACTGGAACCGATGGAATATGTCTAACTGCTTTGGAGCTATTGACAGGAAACATAGTTTTGCGATGTCCTGCTAATTCTGGAAGCTTGCATTTTAATTATAAAAAACAATTCAGCATTGTTCTTATAGCAATATTTGATCATTTATATAGATTTAGTTTAGTTGATATAGGAGCCTATGGAAAAAATAGTGACGGAGGCATTTTTGAATCGTCAACTATTGGAAAATATTTAAAAAATAATGGACTTAATTTGCCCACTTCACGCGCTTATCTTCCCGGAAGTAATATCTCTATGCCTGGATTTTTTATCGCAGATGCTGTGTTTTCATTATGTACTCGTATAATGATCCATCAGGAATATTTTTCCACTGTTCTTCAGTTGGACATGTTAAATATAAAGGCTGTAATGTATTAACAATAACTAGACATACTTCTTTCATTAACTGTCTAACAGTTGACTGCCCAACTCGAAAAGAAAATGCAATACTTGCTATTGAATTCCCTGTTGCAAGATATCTGAAAAATCATAATCACAATTTTTGTTATATAGTTTATAATTTCGTAAAACATTTTTTTCTAACAATGATTTCTAAACATAACTAAAAATTTAAGAAGTAGTTGCATCAAACAATTTTTTACTGATAAACTATATTTACCTTAATGTTATTAATCTGTGTTCCGGAGACAGAGCTTTCTTAGTTCTTTTACCAAATAAGGTCTTAGCATGTTTGATAACTTGTTAAAATATTGAACATTCATTCTGGCATATTTGACAAACATATCTTCATCAGTTTTTAATTCTTGAAACAGATTTTCATTCTCCTTGCTGTTTTCTCTGTTGATTAATTGGTCTCACGAGCCATCTTTTATATATTTTTCTCCGTTTTAGTCTCATATAATAAATTAAGAGTAATGACAATAATAAACATTTTAACTTCATAAACTTTGATGTTTTCATATTTGTTGACTTGAGAACCTAAAAATTTATTTCAATATTTATATGTTAAACATATTCTATACATAATGTTGGGAAGAGGTTATAGCGCAATGTTTATAATTTTGTACAGATACATTTAACAGTTTAATAAAATTAATATGTGCTCAATATAGACATTTCTAATTATAACTGTAAAGATAAATTATTATTGTTTCTTTACTTATTGTTCAATAATCTGATTTAATTACCTTTGTCACCTTTGAAACCTTTATGTTCCTTCGTAACGTAACGTAACGTAAAATTTTCGTGCGTTGCCGTACGTTCAGCTTACGACTCACGTAACGTAAGATTGTCACGTAAGGTGGCGTAAGGAGCTACGGCAATGTTCGTGCGCTGGCCCTTGGGCAGAACAATACCGTGACAAATATACGAGATAATAATTTTTTAAAATTGTGTTATTGATTATAAAATCATCTGGTGTTGTTTTCTAATAAAATTTTATTTATTCTTAATTAAAGTTATATAACCATTAAAATATATATTATATTTTTCAAATATTATCCTAAAGTAAAAAGTCACACTGTTTTAACTATTTGCAAGTATTATTTTTACATGACTCGTCCAGGTGCAAGTCCACAATAAATTATGCCATTAGGGTATATTGATGATAAAACAAGATAGATTTAAAATTTATTTTAATAATGTTAATATAGTTTATTGGGGAGCGGTGCACGGTGAATTTGGACACAGCCAATCACAGCACCGTGTGATTAGAGACATTTGTAGGGTCCTTTGGAACAGCGACTTGTGATTGGACTGTGTCCAACTGATATACACCCAGTTTATTGTAATCAAAACATATAATGCAAGAACATTGATATAAACTTAAAACAATAAATTATTATAGTGCAGCAAAATTTCAAATTCTTTTACCTGTCAATAAATATGCTACGACAATGTTTTAAAAAATATGTGGGATCTTTATATGATGTTCCCGTGGAGGTTGGAAGTTATCCTCCCAGTAAGCAAATTGAGAGACTGTGCGCAGATTGACAGCAAATTTGATCAAAAACCCACAGCAAAACCATAGCTATCTGTGTCTACATTAGGCTACGGTTTTGGCGACAGATCTTGCTGTCGGGCAATTGGTGCCAAATTTGCAGCAAAAACCGCGCAAAGCTTGCAGCGCAGCAAGGTCTGCGCGGTTTCTGCCGCCAATCTGCAGCAATTATCCGACAACAAGCTCTGCCGCATATTTGACGGTAATTTGGCAGCAAGATTTGATATAACAGATCCTGTTTCAAATTTGTTATGTATTTGCCATCAAAAGTTGATAGCAAGCTCTGCTCGAAATCTGCTCGCGCAGGTTTGGTTATCTGGGTACATCCATTTTTTATCTAAAAATGTTTAATTGTAATGAGTATTAAAGTATAAAAGAAATAACTCAAATAATGGTAAAAATAGTAATATTAAGAAACGTTTGTAGAATTACATACAATTTAAAACAAACTGTGCAAACAAATCTATCTTGTTTTGTCATCAATATACCCTAATGGCATTTATTGTGGACTTGCACCTGTATGAGTCATGTAAAAACAATACTTGCAAATAGGTTAAAACAGTGTGACTTTTTACTTTAGGATAATATTTGAAAAATATAACATATATTTTAATGGTTATATAACTTTAATTAAGAATAAATAAAATTTTATTAGAAAACAACACCAGATGATTTTATAATCAATAATACAATTTTACAAAATTATTATCTCGTGTATTTGTCACGATATTGTTCTGCCTAATCCACTGCTTGCAGTCATGAAACAGCATTAGGTAGCTTTGGGTTGTCATAAATCACATAATAGTAGTAGATGGTGATGTCTGTAACTTATTTTTGCTCTAGAGAAATAACTCGGAGAGGTATTATCGGAAACACCCATTAATTTCGATATACTGACGAACATAATCCTGATGTGAGATAGTAGCTAGATTGTACATTTTAGAAGCGAGGGCGCCATCTATTACCGTATTTTATATGTAGTGACTAGACAGCAGCTAGATGATGAAAGACTGGTTAGAAATATTTAGCCAATCCCTAGCTAGTGACTAACTAGAAAACTTATCTAGTCATTACTATCTAGCTTCTAGCCTTGAAATCAAATCGACTATATCTATTTCTGCTCGGGTATATATGCAAATAAAATAAAATATTTTGTGTTTATTTTCAAATTATATAAGACTTTTGCGGACTATGGTTAATATTTAATTTTTTAACACTTCTCGCTTTTTAATGTTAAATAATTTTTCTATATGTTTCATACATAACTTTTATACAAGACTTTTTGAATAAGCTTGATAAACAATTTAAAAATAATATATAAACTTAATAATATATAAACTTGTAATAATAAAAAATGATACAATAAAATGTATAAATTTGTAAATTTATAAATAATAGTTTTATATAGATTCATAAAAAAATAATTTTTTTATTTTAAAACGGTATTAATATCATAAATAATCCACACCGCACGTTTCAACGCTTGGATGTAGTATTTCGTTTCTTACATGTGCAGTGTGTGTCGCATAGCAACGATACGTTTAGACGAACTAACGACGTTTAAATGAATAAAACTGTTTAATTCGGATGAAATATGAAATATATTATTATATATATTAATCGTAATTTCCAGTGTTGTTTGATCGTTGCTATCAATATTCGAAATGACACCTTGGGTAGTAATGTCCGCTTGAACGTATTTTAGTACAGTGTGATTTTTATTTTTTACTTCAATTTTTAATACAGCACGAATTATATTTACCGAAGCAGTATGCAGCACCTGTTTGAATTTTTTTAGATTATATTAGTTTGGCTGACCTCTTTTTTGTATCTTTTTCTTTTTTCTTTTCGACTCGATTATCTTATATATCATGTGTTTTTAACTTACTTTCCATTTCTGTCCCCACAGACGACGAGGGCGGTTGCGTGAAGCCGCTTTCTTCAAAAACCAGGAAGTCGTCGCAGTCGGACCTTTATATGAGATTAGGTCTGTTATTGGGATCTGGACGAGCAAACGCGAATGCAGAACCAGACACATGTCCTACGCGAGTTCCGGTGCAAGGACACGATAGCTCTGCGGCTTCCTTCAGTAGTCTGACTAGCTTCGAAACACAGACATTAGCCTCGACAAACACGAGTCCAGTGTCTACGTTGACGGGCACTTCAAGCGAGGCGGAAGCCGCAGCGGCGCTACGATGCCCTATGAAGCCAAAAGTCAAAGCAAAGGGTAAAATTAAATCCAGGGATTGCGACAGCGCTGGCAGCTTAGCGTCCATTTCTACGTCGTTATCCGCGTCCACGTCGATGTCCATGTCTATGTCGGTGTCTGTCTCGGGTTTGTCAAATGGCAGTTCTAGCCCACTCACGTCCAGAAGACATTCCGTTAATACTGCGCAAGCAGGTCAAGCAGACGAACTCGGTCAATTCAAGAATAGGCGATCTTGCATCAGGAGATCAGCAAAAAGTAACAATTTCAAGGGACCAATGGACGCTAAACGTAATATTCGTTTTCTGACATTGCAAATTTGAGTCTTCCGAATGTAATGAGAATCTGTATTAATTTCAGTACGCTTCGCTCAGCATCACGCGACGCAGTTAACACTGAAGCCATTATTCTTCGAAGTACCGTTACTAGAGGAGGACCCGCTTTTCGCGGGACGACAATGGCTATTACACGAATTGGAATCCATGATTAATGGCTCCAGTTCTGGTATCTTGATCTCTGGATCACCTGGGACGGGAAAAACCGCGCTTGTTCTACAGCTGGTTGAACACAGTTGTTTTGGTAGAAGAAGGGAACAGCCCATATCTTTGGAAGCAACCGAAGAATTTGACGAGAAAAAGACGCAGAATAACAGTACGACTTTGCGAGTTAACATTCGGCATACGAATGAAAAGGTGCGACATTGGCGCATTTTCTTTTTCCCGAATGTTATTTACTATTTTTAACGAAATAGTATAAGACCTATCATATCGAATCGTAGGTCCGCGAATTAGCCTCGCATGTCGTGGCTTATCACTTTTGCCAAGCTGATAATAACAGTACCTGCGTAGTACCGGATTTAATTCACTCGTTAGCGGCCCAACTCTGTCAGGCTCCTCAATTGATCTCGTATAGAGAGTATCTTCTGTCCGAGCCTCATCTTCAAGGCTCACTGTCGCAAAGGGAATGCACAGTCGATCCAGATCTCGCGCTTTCCAGAGGTATTATTGAGCCACTTTCGACTCTGAAGAAAGCGAACAGATTACCACTTTCCAATATGGTAATTAAATGATATACGTTAAGTTGTATTTGTATTTCATATTTTCTCTTGCGAATTGTTCGTTTCTAATGAGATTTCGCTCACGTGTATTTTGCTTTCAGGTGATATTAATCGACGCTGTTTGCGAGGCCGAATATCACAGACCAGACAGAGGAGATACTATAGCTTCTTTCCTGACCAGACACGCACCTAACATTCCTAGTTGGCTAAAGATTGTTTGTACAGTCAGGACGCAATTGTTAGATTGTACAAAACAACTACCCTACACAAGGATCTCGTTAGACAGAACTACGAATGACGTCGTTGGTAATGGCGTCGCAAGGGACTTGTCTGATTATATCAATTATAGGCTCGAGCAAAGTCCTTCCATACAGGCGAACGTAACTGCGTCAGTAAACGGCAAGGCGGAATTATCATGCAATGCAAGTCAGATGAGATTTGCTTCGCATTTGCTCGCGTTGACTAAAGGAAGTTTTCTTTTTGCCAAGTTGACGCTCGATCTCATCGAGAGTGGCCATTTAGTCGCCAAATCCGCGAGTTATAAGGTACGTACGTACAAGTATAAAGATACAAACTAACTCGTACCTATTATTTATATCTCGCAATATTTTGTTAAAATTTGAGTCAAATAGTCCTTAATAATTTTTTATACATGGTTTAAAAATGGTTGAGTAAAGTTTAACTAATCAACGTCACCATTTGAATGGGTGTAGCTTTTTTTTATTATTACGTGTCTGCGAAACTGCTTAAAGGCGGTCTTAGGGATGTAGTGATATAGCGGCGTTGTATTATGTAATTTGTAATTACATAATTGTATTATGTAATTTATTCACATATTTACAAAGTATGCAACCCACAGGCGTCCACTCATTTAGGGGGAAAATACCTTTAGGGGCATGAAAATGAGGCAACTTTTATGAATTTTTTTAAAGAAAACGGTTTGTCTTACATTTTTGAAACTTTGCATATTATTTACTAGTACTTTTAACTATCATAACGTATTTTTGTTTTTACAAAATATTTTAAAATGGCGGATTTGTGGTACTGTTTTCCAACAAGGTTGTGGCGCAGGGAGCGGTGCACTTGGACACGGTGCATTTGGACACAGCCAATCACAGCACCGTATGATTAGAGACATTTGTAGGGTCCCTTGGAACAGCGACTTGTGATTGGACTGTGTCCAATTGCCCCGTGTCCAACTGATATACACCCTGTGGCGCAAGTTGTGAAACGGTGTAAGCTTTAGCCTTTGCGGTATTAATTTGAAACAAACACGTAACAATTTTTTTGATCATTAACACTCATACGGTGTGCGCGAACCTAAGAAAAGTGAAAAAAATTGAAAATTACAGAAATAACACGTTTTTTAAAAATAAGTTCAAATTTTACACGAAATCTTTGCTATATTTTACAATATTTTCTTTCAATTATTTTTTAAAACCTATAGGTTCAAGGACAAGGTATTGTTATTTAGATATATGCAAAGTTTCAACGAGATTGGTCAAATAGTTTTTGAGTTATCCCTTACACCAATTTCGAAAATGCAATTTTGCGTTTCAAATTTCGAGAAGTGAAAACTCAATGATTTCAATGACTTATCGGCTAGTCTGCAATTCTAGGATCATACAATAGTGCTTCAGTTTCCTCATAAAACAGATTTTTCTCTAAATGTTCTTTTCTACGTGCTTTACGAGCCTCCTTGGTCGTTAACGAGCTGTGTTGCTCCTGTCGAATCACCCCGCGCTCATTGATGTTGTCAGCATACGTTTTGCATTGCTTTCCAATAATGATATCTACGGTACTCATGTTTCGTAAAATAGAAGCATATATTTCATTAAACAAGTCGGCTGCCATATATGTTGCAATTTTAATGATTTTCAGCCCAGAACTCAGGTTCTACTTTGGAGCGAAGCGTTAAAGAGTTGAATGAAAACTTTCGTTAGCATTCTGTGTATGGCCGCCCAAGCATCTTTGGAGTAGATCTTCTTGTGATAGGTCTTCACAAATAGGAAGAATATGCTTCTGTATGTCTGGGTGCAGTGGTGCAGAGTGCTCCAAAAGTTCCAAATTTGCTCCAATAGCTTCAACCTTTTGCCACTTGCACCAGCTGCAAGATTGCCATTGAAATGTCTTTTACGCGGATTCGATGCTCCGGATGTCATATCTCTACTTCCTTTTGAATATGACTTTATTTTGAATTTTCAAAACCGTTCCGTACAAACTGAATTTCGACGCTAAATTGACTGCGACACTGGCGCCGACCCTGTCTAATAAAGACAGTTGAACGATGTAAAAGTCTTTTCACTTGAAATATTTTATTTAGATAATATGTAAATAATAAATATTACCAGGGTTGGTTAAATTAACTTTTTTTTAACTAAGTTAAGTTAAAATTAATGGCTTTGAAAATTTAACTTACCAGGAGATGCCACAACCTGCTAAATCGATTTTTGAACGAGATATAGCACGTTCGCTAACTGCGATATTAAGCATCAACATTCTAATTGGGGTTTGTGCCAATGGGCCTTTGTTTGTGAGAAATTACTGTATAAAGTTTGAGTTGCGGGACTGTATCACAGATATGGCTAAAAATGCGACTATCTTTCAGTGAGGCGGCGTGGCCGAACAGATTGAGGCTCCCACGTCGAAAATTTTTGAGTCGGAAGCGAGCGTTCGAAACCCGGCGACGAGTAGTTATCTTTGTACGGTGTTTTTTTTTCTTACCTTAGGGCATGTAATTAATGTTTTTCGAATATGATACATTTGTTTTGCATATGTCTCGTTTTTATGTTATTAATCAGGGGTAATTAGGGAAGTGTCAGGCTTGTTTAACGCAAACACGAATATAGACACATATTTTGCATTGCTTACAATAAAATATATATTTTAGTACATCACTTTCGTATGAAAACATTGTCGTATAATAAAACATTGTCATATAATAAAACATTGTCATATAATAAAATATTGTTATATGATAGCGTATAAGTTTTATTATATGACAATGTTTTATCATATAACAATATTTTATTATATAACAATGTTTTATTATATGACAATGTTTTATTATATGACAACGTTTTATTATATGACAATGTTTTATTATATGACAATGTTTTATTATATGACAATATTTTATTATATAACAATGTTTTATTATATGGCCATGTTTTATTATATGTCAACGTTTTATTATATGACAATGTTTTATTATATGACAATGTTTTATTATATGACAATGTTTTATTATACGACAATGTTTTATTATATGAAAATGTTTTATTATATGACTCTGTTGTATACTTTGTAATGTTTTCATACGAAAGTGATGTACTAAAATATATATTTTATTGTAAGCAATGCAAAATATGTGTCTATATTCGTGTTTGCGTTAAACAAGCCTGACACTTCCCTAATTACCCCTGATTAATAACATAAAAACATGACATATGCAAAACAAATGTATCATATTCGAAAAACATTAATTACATGCCCTAAGGTAAGAAAAAAAAACACCGCAAAAGGATAACTTCGTCGCAGGGTTTCGAACGCTCGCTTTCGGCTCAAAAATTTTCGACATGGAAGCATCAGTCTGCTCGGCCACGCCGCCTCGCTGAAAGACAGTCGTATTTTTAGCCATATCCGTGATACAGTCCTGCAACCCAAACTTTATATTGTAATTTCTCACAAACAAAGGCCCATTGACACAAACTTCAATTGGGATGTTGATGCTTAATATCGCAGCTAGCGAACGTGCTATGTCTCATTCAGAAATCGATTTAGCAGGTTGTGGCATCTCCTTGTTAGTTAACCCATAATGAAATTACAAGGTTGGGAAGTAACGCGTTACGTATAACGACGTTACTATTTCGTTACTTTTTTTTTGGTAAAAATTTGGAAACGTCGTTACTTTTTTGTATCAGTGACGAAAAAGTAACGGCGTTACATTTTCTTTAGTAACGAGTAACGAAATTCATCGTTACTTGTATCATTACTTTTTTACTATAGTGGCTTCTTGTACACAGAACGCGGCAACGCTTGCTACGTGACGAAAGTTTGCACACGATAAACAATTAATGTGCTGCTTTCCGTAAAGCTCATTCTACAATAAGCAATAAATCTTAAGTTATAATAAAATTGACCAATCATAGTCGACTATTAGAAGAATAATCCACTGTAATTGGTCAATTTTATTGCAACTTAAAATTTATTGCTTATTGTAGAAAGCCTCTAAAGCGTGGTCTACAATGAGAACTTAAGCCATAAAATTTAAGCTTTAAGCTCTAAGCCGTAAGAAATTGACCAGTCACAGTCAATTATTTTTCTTATAATTGACTATGATTCGTCAACTTCTTGCAGCTTAGGACTTAAAGCTTAAACTTTATGGCTTAAGTTCTCATTGTATACCACGCACTGCACACGAATTGACATAACAGTAACGTACCGTAAGAACTGACCAATCACTTTGAGTATTGTCGAATCGTAAGGTCGCCATTTTTGTGAATACTCAATTGTAATTGGTCCATTTTTACGGTACGTCTTACTGTTACTCTTATGTCAATTCGTGTGCGGCGGCCCTAAAGCCCATTCTACATTACTCGTAATCGCAAAATTGCAAGGAAATTGACCAATCATAATTGATTATTCTTTGATCGCAAGAAGAACAATCAACTATGATTAGTCAATTTCTTTGCGACCTTGCGATCTGCGACTAATGTAGAATAGACTTTGTGTTATTATGCAAGAATGTATGCTTTCCGCTTAAATCTTATATTTTGTCTTTATATATGCATAATTTATATACTGTTTCTCTTACTGTTTGTTTTATAAGCCGATTTTAACTTTTTTTTACAAAAGTAACGGAAAGTAACAATTTTTTTATTGTTACTTTTTAAATAACGATAACGCGTTACTTTTTAGAATCAATAACGAGTAATGGTAACGAGTTACTTTTACCGCAAGTAATGGTAACGGTAACGCGTTACTTTTAAAAAGTAACGTTCCCAACCCTGTGAAATTAATTGAATTAAAAGTTAAGTTAATAAAAAAAATAATTAAAAAGTTAAAAGTTAAATTTGTTTCATTTCAGTTTTGTTTGATTTCAGGGTTTCAGTTTTACAAATAACGGAAAAAATAAATATATACCTTATTTGAAAACATGTTTTATTTACAGATACTTATTACATTTAAGTAATAAAATGTCTTCGAAAGGATCTCGCACTAATTGGCAAATGTGGTTTCAGTCAAATTGACTGAAACTGATGATATTTTGTAGCTTATGAGGTGTTGATAAAAAATCTTCAATAAAAAGTGTAAAATGGACAGTTTCTTTTCTAGCGTCATTAAAAAGTTGCTATTTTAGGTCTACCTTTATCTACACAGTACACAGATTGCTTTTTTAACTGTATAGGCATATATATAACCGTACGTGTGTTCATTATTGATAGATTCATGTCTCAGTGTATGCATGTGGTGCAGGAGGGGGAGGGGTGTAATATGGGTGTGTATTGATATGTGTGTATCCATAGTTATTCTATTGTATGTCTGACATTATTACGTCCAAAAAATTATGTGTGTGTGTTGCGTGCGTATGTATGTTGGGCAGATTAGGTTATACACCCATATACACATTTTTTGGACATAATAATAGTCGGACATACTAATAGAATAACTATCGATATAAATACTTACATATCAATACACACCTATATTACACCTCCCTCCCTCCCGCACCACATACATGCACTGAGTCATGAATCTATTCAATAACGGACATACGTATGGTTATATATATAAATGCCTATACAGTTAAAAAAGTAATCTATGTACTGTAGATAAAGGTTTGGTTAGATCTAAAATAGCAACTTTCTAATGACGCTAGAAAAAAAACTGTCCATTTTTTCACACTTTTTATTGAAGATTTTTGCGTCCTGGGGTCCTATTCCGTAATCACTTATCGACAATTATCAGATCGATAGACGTTGCGCAGCTTTTTTATACCATAGAAAAGCTGCGCAACGATACCTACCGATCCGACAGTTGTCGGTAAGCGTGTACGGAATAGTACCCCTGCAGGAGAACGTAACGTAAAGAAAGCCTCGCCTGCACTTATAGGTCGAAGAGCGAGTCAGCGACCAGAAGGCTCGCTTTACTAACGCGACAACGTACGGCGAGCGGTCCGATTTTGAGTCAGAGAACTTAATCTCTTTACTCGGGACCTCGAGCGATAATGGGAGAGGACGGGTTAAGAAAGACGCAGAATTTCTTTATAAAAAAAAATGAAGTATGATTTATTTATAGCTACAATTTTAATACGATGTGTAGGTGTGCGTGTGTGGGTGAGTATATGGGGTGAGGGTAAGCGTCAGTGTTCAGGATTATTGGAGAGTGAAGGGGCTGGAGAATAAGTTAGAGGAAGAGATGGAGGAGAAGATGGAGATGATGGAAGAGGATGCGGATCTGGTGGAAGTGGCTGTAGGTGAAGAGGGAAGGGGGGTAAATCTTCTAGATCTAAATATTGTGCTAATAGTCTACGGGTTATCCGGTGAAAAACTTCGCGTGAGAGAGAATCGAAGTAGCTCCAGTGTACCTAGAGCTTCGCGCAGATCACTGCGTTGCTGACATGATCGACGATCCACTAAAGCGAGGGAAGGGACATACCGATTTTCGAATTCTGACCGATAATTAATGTCCACCGGAATTATTGCGATTTCGACAAGGTAAAGCTATGTCTGTCCGGACTTATTCGAAATTGAGACGCGGAAAACCGGATAATAAAACAATTACTTACTGTTAGTGTGTACGAGAAGAAAATTGGGTCTCTCTGGATCTCCTGAAATTATTGCTTCCTTCCTGTCGGATTTTCCCAAGTGGTCAAGCTAAGTGTGGGTAGAAATGCCCACGAATACAATGTAGATGGAAGTAATAATGACCGACGTAATACTAGTCGTACTGATACTCGTAGTGATACTAATTCTGATTCTTGTAGCGAAACTCGTAGGAGTAGTTATAGAAGTTATAGTTATAGTAGTTATAGAATGATTCTGATTCTGATTCTTGTAGCGATACTCGTAGAAGTAGTAACGATAATTGTAATAGAAGTGATACTCGTAGTGATAGTTATAGAAGTAACTAAAAGTCATATGGGTCGGACTTTCGGAAAATAGGAAATTTCGAGGATGGATTCGTTGGAGATGTGCTTAGTAACAAGGATGAGGCTCGGATTCGTGGGAAAAAATAGAAATTCGGGAAATGTTCGATCAGGCGATATGTGGACATGCGTACTTGTAGGTGATATGTTTGATGATTCTTTCGTAAGACTCGAGGTCTAAGTACTTCTTTTGTGTACTTAACTGTTTTGTGACCCGGTCGGATAATCAGTCTTTACGCAATGCATTCCGGTTAAAGGTACGTGAGGCCCTACGGGACGTAACACTACCCAATCTTGAATGTTACATATTAAACACTTCTTGCAAAACATCTATTCTACCCGAACTAACAAGAATTAGAAAAGAGCGGATTATGAAAGACATACTCTCCGCTTCGAACGTTTATATCTGTGGCGCGCTGCGGCGTCAAGCAAGGATGGGTCATTCACAGGCTATAACAACAGAAGGATTTTGAATTTTACTTTAAAACTTTGGAATCATATTCTTGAGAAGTTGTATTAACATTTTATGAAAGAAAAAAATTTTGAAATTTTTGAAGTTTCTAAAAGTATTTCCCCCCTTAATGACGGATTAAATTATATTTGATTAGTTAAATTTAAATATTACTTGATAATTATTATTTGTTAGACTTATGGAAAAAATGCTTCGGAATTTTCTAATTTTTTATAAGGAATAGCGCTATGTAAATAGTAGACGTAAATATGACTAGACGCTATGTAAATATAAGCCAATTTATATTCTATGTATCTTTCAATATTAATCACAAATGACAAAAGTAATCTGCTTGTAACTCGGAGGACATCAACAATATAATGAATATTACTTTGTTTTTAGGTTCTACCAGTTTCTCTTGCACAAATCTTTCAGTTGCATTTTAATTTGAGATTTCCCACAGCAGCTTCGTTCGACAAAGTGCAACCTCTTTTAGCCGTCTGTCTGGCGGCTTTGTATCCACTGACTCTACTTGAAATTTTCTACTCTGTAAATTCTTTAAATACAAACCATTTTATTTCGTGGGAAGATTTTTTACAAAGATTCAAGGCAAGTATATTAAATAATTTTTAATATAACATTTGTCAGTAACATTTGTATTGTATCTCTTTATATTTGTCTCTTTTTAACAAATAAAATTGTACATTTTTTCTTCCTCCGCCAACACAACTATGCAACGAAACAATGTAAGTTGCAATAATTTAATAATAAAAACTTTCATTAAAATAGAAGCAAATGAATAATTATTCTATTGCTAAGTGTAGTTACTTTTCGATCAGCACATGCTCATTACTTTTAAATTATATGTCCTTGGACTGTGCCATATAAATGACATATTGGTCGTCGCAATGAATATCCGCACATTCCATTAAAACAGCATCTTCTTTTTATCAGATGCTCTCTGGCTTTCTCGTGAAACGCTTGGATGACACATACATGTTCTTCCACCCATCGTTCAGAGAATGGCTGATGAGAAGGGACGAAGCAGAATCGACAAAATTTCTGTGTGACTACAGACTCGGACATGCGGCAATAGCGTTCAGACTGTCCCGCCTTCAAGCGCCGTTGGATGGCGACAAGGCCTTGGAACTGGGCCATCACGTGCTGAAAGCGCACGTTTACCGAAACGTAGCTCAATGTTTACCCTCGCGCGATTTACAAGCAAGTATTTTAAATAGTAATTGTAAGAACACGTTATTGTATTAACGTTATTATACGCTATTGTAATAACATGTAATAACATGATATTAAGAGAAACGTAATCGAGTTTTGTTTTTACAGGCAATCTGGTTAACTTCGTCGAGCGAATGCGTCTCTTCGGCATTGTGCATGCTTCGAAACATCTACAGTCCCAACGTGAAAGTATCGCGATTGCTCTTGCTGGCGGGCGCATCTCCGAATCATATTACTGAGTATTTAGGCAATGCACCGGCTCTATGCATGTATGCGCATGAGGGTTCCGTTGAGATGGTGTCGCTTCTTCTTGAGTTTGATGCCGATGTCGAACTGACCAACAGTCAGGGTTGTACTGCGCTATCACTCGCAGCTGCCCGAGGCCATTGCGATGTTGTCAGAAGGTATAATTACACTTATCTTAATTAAATGCTTCGCCTATGAGAATATAGATACATATTTGTAACATACATAACATTGTTCATATTTCACAGACTGGCTGCCGCTGGAGCGTTATTGGGACATGCTGATATGGCCGGTCAGTGTCCTCTGGTGCACGCGGCAAGACATGGAAGATTATCTGTAGTCGGATACCTTCTCGCCTGCGATTGGATCGTGTCTACCGGCGAGAACAAAACGGAAAATGGTTTTGTGGAAGTAGGCAGAAAGGAAGCCGCTCAACAAGCCGTTGTCGCGGCTGCGTCGCAGGGCCACGAAGCCGTTGTGGAGTATCTTCTGGATATGGCCGAGGTTATCATAGATCGTCCCGATACATTGATTGGTGAAACCGCTTTGACGCTCGCCGCTGCGAACGGTTCGACCGCAACGGTTTCTGCTCTTTTAGCTCGTGGTGCTAATCCGATAGCTGTTAATGCAAAAGGCCTTTCCCCTTTAATGCTCGCCGCTAGAGAAGGGCACTGGGGTACTGCTGAACGGCTTTTACAAAGTTCGTATATTTCTTTCGTGCTCGTCTTCTGAGTAAAAGACTACCTTGATGAATGTTGAATTTACGTTTTGCAGGAGTTTTGTCCGTTAGCACAGACGCTGTGTCAGACGAAGCTTTATCGCTTTTGGAACAGCGCGATCTCGCTGGCCGTACTGCGTTAATGTTTGCCGCCTCGGAAGGTCACACCAATCTGATTGACTTACTCCTCGATAAAGAATCAATCTTAGAAACAAGAGATAAAGATGGTCTCACCGCTCTTTGTTGGGCTTGCGTCAGAGGACGTGTGGCTGCCGTGCAAGTTTTGCTGGACCGCGGCGCCGATGTCAGTACCAACGACAACACCGGTAGAACTCCTTTGGATTTAGCCGCATTCCAGGTAGACTCCAGCTTTCCGGCTTTCTTTGTTCGCACTAGCAATTTTACTTACCATGTATTGCTGAGGATCTAATATTTTTGGGATCTACCTGATATATGTGGAAACATATATAGGGTAATCCAAAATTAGTGCAGCTGTTGCTCGAGAAAGGTGCCGCAGTGGAACACGTTGATCTCCATGGTATGCGGCCTCTGGATCGAGCTATCGGTTGTCGTAATATACCGGTGGTTCAATGCTTCTTGCGTCGTGGCGCTAAACTGGGTCCTGCTACATGGGCCATGGCAGCTGGGAAACCGGACGTTTTGATAATCCTGTTGAATAAACTCTTGGAGGATGGCAATGTGTTGTATCGGAAAAATCGGTTGAAGGAAGCGTCGCATCGATACGCGTACGCTCTTAGGAAGTTCCCAGCTTCGCCGGAAGAAGATTGCCAGGGACAGGAGCAAGGTCACATGATGCTGCAGCTTCAAACTTTTACGCAGCTTCACTTAAACTTTCTATTGAATCTCAGTCGATGCAAACGCAAAATGAACGTTAGTAATCGCGTCCTGTTATTATGCCTGTTATATTTTGTTCGTTTATCCATTATTTATCCATTATTTATGATACAATGCCATTCTTTGACAGGAACACACCGAAGCGATTGACCTCGCTGACGAAGCTCTCAACGTTCGGTCGATATCTTACGAAGCATTCTATGCCAGAGCTAAAGCACGCGTGGATTTGGGTTTGCTCGAAGACGCCCTATCGGACGTTCAGGAAGCTCTGCGAAACACACCTGCTCATAACAGACAAGATCGTAGGGTACTTACGAGCTTGAAAGAAGAGATTGTCTCTCGAATTGATGGTGCTGGGTCCAGTAAGGGATATACTGATTGCATCACTAGATCTCGCTTGCGGGCGTCAGTAGATACTCTCACGGAATTGTAACGGCACTTGTAATGGTTACTACAACGTGGATAAGTTAAGACTACACATAATCGTTTCGAGTGTCGATTATAATAATTTACTATAACTATTAATATGCCCAGAGAAAGTGACTCCGAATTCATGATCGAATTTAAGGAACAGCCGAACGAATTTTGTGCGGCCTGAAGCCTTCTAAAAACTTTTAAACGTGGAGTCTCGTGCTAGTACTAATGAAACATATTAATTAATGATGAAAATTCATCGCAAAAATCGAAAATCCAATATCTTAATATTTGGATCTTAAATACGTCTCTATCATAGTTTATAAAACGAGAAGTATATTAAGCGTCCTTGACATATTTCGCGTCGTATATGTTATTACGAATAATTTATTATTTAGATATTTAAACTTTTACGTCGTCCAAGAATGCATTCAACGCGAGAGTAGTTGATTCGATTTTAACTGCACATTCTCAATGTAAGTTACGCGCGTACTTCCTGAAAATTCCTTAATATTCTTACAGTATCTACGTATCTTGCCGAATATAAGTATTTTTAAACAGTACACGTTTCAGAGTAACAACAATTACTCAATTCTAACAGAAACGTGGCAATTTGTATATTGTCCGGTAAAATGCGTCGATCGAAATATCACAGTAGGATTGCAGTAAGAGTCGTTATAGCAGAAGCAAGTCGTATATTGACTCTTTCGTTACGGTCTGCTTAAAACTGACAACGTCTATGTTATACAAAACGTAATAATTACTGTTTTATGTAGTAAGTATGTAAGACGTTAACACCGTGTGATGCAAATGATTCTAATGTTCATAATTTTTATATAGATTTTTATACAGATTTTATACGGATTTATACGATCTTCGTATATATTGTATTTTTTACAAAACTGTCATGCAGGTTTTCATATATAAACGACTATTTGTGTACAAATACGTACACGTCTTCGGAGCGAGAGAGTTAACTGATGTGATACTCAAACGTTGGTTGATTGTTATAGTATGGGATATTTTGCAACCATAATGTTAGCAACAATGCTTACATGTTGGCAATAGACCACTAAGCTGCCTGTTTAAAGGTGATTTTAAAAGCACGGAGGACATCCTACTTTCGTTCTGTTACACTAGTATATATTATTATTTATTTACATTATAAATTTTTAAGTTGATTATGAATTGAATGAATTGAATTGAAAAATTTACATGTCTGTGCTCACGCACGTATGCACACACATACATGTATACGTAATTATGTATTATATCGATATAGTAATTGGTTTTAGAGAGTATAATTCTAATTAAAAATAACTATTTAATTGTTTTTCTAGTGTTTTATGTAACAGCCATAAATAACCGTAATGCGAGATTTTTTAACGAATTAAATGTGGAACATGTAATTGCGAATTATACATAATATTTCAAATTTAAACTATATATATATATATATATATATATATATATATATATATATATATAT
>NW_022639680.1:438647-449280 GCF_010583005.1 Odontomachus brunneus
TTTTGAATCGTCTATACCACTCTTTACATGTTGTATGTGATGGAGCTCGATCACCATAACCTTCTTCAAGTAATCGATGAACTTCTGCTACACTTTTTTTCAAATCAAAATAGTGCAAAAGCACATGTCGAAAAAACACTTTATCGCGTTCCATTTTTCACAAAGCAAAAGAAATTGTTGTTTAGGAAAATAATTGTGTATGCTGACTGAATGTTATCGAGAAATGTCGAAATTAATCACAAACTACCTGTTTCGTTAGCAATGACTACTAGAACTGTTTGCATTGCCATCTAACATTTGCGGGCGGAAACTAAGTTAAGGTCCTAATATATATATATATATATATATATAATAGTTATGAAACTTTTCAATCTAAACATAAATAATGTTAATACTGCTATCGATAATACGAGGAAAGTCCAAGGCTATAATCTTGCAATATTTATGATGCTTATATCTTGCCAAGCGTATACATCCAAGTAGAACAGAAATTTCAAAATGACGTTAAATTACGTAAAATTTCGATGCTTTCTTGACATCCCCGTATAGTACAGAAAAATTGCAAAGACGTTGCGTAGATATATTAAATTTGTTCGCGTGGCTTATTTTTTTAATACTTTTATACTTAATACCTGTTGCCAGACGCGATAAGCGATATCCAATAAGAGCCCTTCTTTCTAAACAGAGATCAGTATACACGGCAATTAAAGCGAAGTTGCTATTGATTGTGTTCTTCTGATTAGTTAATCACTAATCGCCAATTGGCAATCGCTAGTCTTCGGGCTTTACGAAATGCCGCTGCAACATTGTTGTACATTGTTGTTTAAAGTAAAATTAAAATATCTACTCTCAAAAACATTGCAGTATAATGTTATAACAACGTTACAGTGAAATGTTAAATGTTTTAAAAAAGAAATTTATTTAATGTTTTATAAAAAAAAATTATTTCCAATTTTCTCATATCTCGCAACTACTGTATAAATTAAAGATTATATTCTCACATGCACACCAAACATTCGCATATCCTTTTAGGACGATATTCATAGTCGGATTTTATATTTAAGACCATTTTAAGTTCATCTTCAGATATTCTGTAGCTAATGAAATAATCTGAAGATAAACTTAAACGGTCTTAAAGATCCGACTATGAATACCGATCATAATAGTAGCTTCGATTACGATTGAAAAGTTATATGGTCACTAACTACATGCGAAGTTTGACTTTAACGATCGAGCGGCGCGTGATAATCCAAATGCGTGATAATTTCTGACGATATTTTGTCACAACTTATGTTTATAGTATAACGTATCTTTACAGCTTTTACAGCATATTATAATGTGCTTTTACAGCACATTTATTGACAGATATTGAAACAATATTCGATATGCGACGAATATTGAGAGTACAAATTTCTAAAAGACAATCTGGAGACATCTAAAAGCTATCCCATTTTTAATTGTTTGATTTTGGTTTATTTCATTAAAATATGATATTCTTATACGAAACATTATTTTTAAAATAAAAACTATTATTTTGTTGGAAAAAAATGTTATTTGATAAAAAAAAAAACACTATTATTTAAAATAATATTTTTTAAAAGTTTTTCTAGATTTGGTAATCCGATTTATTTGATTTAAATTTCTTAGAATTTGTTTTAAACTTTTTTTGTTTGGATTAATCATTATAATATGTTATTAAAAAATCATGGAATCACTGATATAGTAATATATATTATATCAATATTTGTCACATGTCGAATAATGTTGCGTCATTTCAATACTTGTCACTAAATATGTTATAATGTATTGTGAACACTATAAGGATATATTGTACAAGTCATAAAAATATCGTCGAAGCATTAGGATTACCACGTGTCGCTTGATTATCAAAGTTAAGGGAGCAATACTATTTCTCGGCCAAAAAAGGAGGCTATATTTGCGAATTTTTTTCTCGAAAACTATGCGACCGATTATTTTGAAATTCGGTACGCTAAATACTACATATTTTATTTATATGTCAAAATTTTTATAAGTATGTACGCTGCGAAATATAAAAGTTATTGAAAAACACGTGAAACTGAAATGAACAGTTTTTACTCCATAGCGCGCATGATATCTCATGACTCGTTAATCTGAAACAAGAAAGCCAAAAAGATTATTAAACTAGGGACATTTAGTTATCGCTGGAACTAGGGATATTGAAAACGGATCGTTTTTCAACAAGTTGTAGATATTTGAAAAAAATGCCTAAAAAATCACAATTTTAAAAATCGACAGTTTTTCATTGAAAATAAATAGGAAAAGTTAATATATTTTAATTTCGCTGGTTCGGACGAAAATAGCATATGTTTTGAATATATAGCTATAGGCAGAAGTCGATCGGTTCAGCAATTTGTTTCAAATCGTGCGCGCCAGTTAGAGAAAAATCGTCTTAAAAAAAACGCGTTTAAAGTTTTGGGTACTATTTAAGCTTATATTTCTAGTACTTACGTAAGTTTCAACCTAATCAGCGATTCGAGACTCATAGAGCAAACTCATCCGAGTCGTTCTTTTGTTATCTAGGATTTATAGGACCTTCGTGGACCGCATATATCTGACGAAATTTTAAACGGCTCGGTGAGCACCGGATTTGATCTGCGCGCCGCTTCGAATAATAGGCTACAATTTACGCAATTTTTCAAATTTTTTGATGCAATAAGTAGGAATAGAAATCTTAAAAATACATAGTTTAATAAAATGTAAAAAAAGCAAAATCGATTTTTTTTTACCAGAGAAACGGTATTGCCTCCTTAAGCAATTATTTTCTGCAGATATTTCTAAGATGTCTCCAAAATGTATTTTAGACATTTGTTTTAGACATTTGGGAATGCGTATGTTACAAACTAACTATTCCATAATTGTTTTTAGATTTTTAACGGAATATTATAATGGTTAATCTAAATAAAAATAGTTTAAAATCTAAAAAATTCAAATCAAGTAAATTGCATTATTAAATCTTAAAACAACTTTTGAAATCTTAAAAATACTATCC
Source organism: Odontomachus brunneus (assembly GCF_010583005.1). Taxonomy (NCBI): domain Eukaryota; kingdom Metazoa; phylum Arthropoda; class Insecta; order Hymenoptera; family Formicidae; genus Odontomachus; species Odontomachus brunneus. The sequence goes on from NW_022639680.1 coordinate 441,679, forward strand.
TTACTATACTTTTAAATAATATCCACATAACAATATGACGTCTTAAAGACATCTAAAAGACGTCTTAAAATTTTTCAGTCGTCTCAGAATGTTGTCAGACACGTCTTTATGATATTTTTAAGCTGTTTTAAAGGCATTATTTTAAGGCGTCTTTAAGATGTTTTTTGAAAATGTTTTAAAGATATTTTATTTCAGACGTAACGCCTTTAAGACGTCTTTTGAGTAACGTCTTAAAGGCATTTAAAATAAAATGTCTTTTAAACAATTTTTCGTAATGTTATAAAGACGTCTTACATAAGTATGTCTTCAAAACATCTTGTAAACATGTGTTTTGTAGGTAGTTTTTTTCAACAAATAACATAATTTTCTTCAACAAAATAATAGTTTTTATCAATGTTTGTTCGATGCCACTTAGTACTAAGAATTTGTTTATATTCTTGTTCAGCTAAAAGCTCGGAGATACTGTCGGACCTAACATGTGGACGTAATAAATATTGTAATCTTTCTATTTTCTTCTCGCGTTTCCACTAAGAGTATCAAATATCACTCTATTTTACTTTAAGTACAAATAGTACAACTTAGTACAACTATAAAGAACAGATGTAGCACAAATATCAAAGATTTTAATTATATACGCAACGATATTGTTACAGGCAATAGAGTTGAGCAAAACTTCTGACAATTATTTATTTCGTACTTTGGAAAAATAAAGTACACTGCACATTAAAATAAATTAATAATATTTTTAATAATGAATATCATCATTATATTAAAGGGAAAAATGATATTTGCCAATTATAACTGAAAATGAGAAAAATAAATTAAGACACAAATTTAAAATGCAAATCTTAGGAAAAACTCAAAATTTTATACTATTTTGATTAGCAAGTCAGATCAATTCTTTTGAATATCTAAATAATCGAACTCTGATTTTTTTAGATCATACATTTTCATAATAATAAGCATATATGCAACCATATATTTTCATAATAATAAGCATATATACAGCCAAGAGGTATACTTTATTTTATAAAAGTAAAAGAGACACAATAAAACAGGAGTTATCAATATAATTCATTTTTAAGTCATCTGAGATCGAGATTTCAAAATATAAAAAATGACGTAAACTTATATAACATCAAATTGATATCATTTTAACTTTTCTGTTCTCCTTGGGCATTCGTATAAGGTGTTGCAGAACTGTGGTGTTAATAGAAACCACAGACTGCTTGAGCAATTTGTTTAAATATTTTCGTAAATACAAGTGCAACGGAACACTGTTTTTTTTTACAATCCTCTCAAATATAAGAATGAATAAAATACTGAGTGTTATTGATTCCGTCGTAACGAGAAAAAGTGTCAAATAAATCAACTTTTCATTCAGATGGAAATCCTTTTACTTCCATATCGATTTATTTCAACAAGACGATTACATGTAGATTATTAAGATAATACAGCGAATTCACATAGTTGAACGCGTGAGAATCAATATTCCGCCCTTTTTTGCTTATTGTTTCAGCATGTACCTCACTTTTTGAGTTGTATTTATAATCGGAGAAGTTATAAAATATCAAGCGATTTTTTGAAAAATTCATTTATCAGTTTCAAAATAATACTTATAATCTTCGAAAAAGATTCACGAAATAAGCTTCGATCGCGCTAACATTCTAAATATAATCCAGACAACATAATGCCGAAAATTAAGACGTCTTATATCTTGATTTTAGACATTGTGCCGTGTGGAAATGCACAAACACGTGAGTATGATCACCGATGTCGGAAGATTTCAAATTCGAAATTTGGTCTTAAATATGTGCCAGGGTGTGACTACGCTGGCGATTAGTTACAATAAGTACACTTTATTCAATTACATATATGTATATAATCTCATACAGTATAGAAATGTTGCAAGAACATTGCACAGGTATCACACTGAAACATTGTAACATTGCATGGAGGTTGCAAAATGTTTTTGTAACACTGTTACAATATTGCGATGACGTTGAAATGTCTGCCTTCAGAAATATTGCAATGTAACATTATAACAACATTATAGTGGAATATTAAATATGAATATAAAAAAATTATATATTCCTCATTTTTTGTGCGAACGCTGGCAAGATTGTTAACACACACTCCAACATACATTCGCGTATCCTCCTTTTTGTAGGCTTCGATCCTAAGTGGCGCGGCTGATATTATTCATATCCTGACCATGGTAAGCATTGCTTAATTTTTATGATCAAGCGACACGTGGCGATCTTAACGCTTCGACGATATTTTTATGACTTGTACAATGTATTCTTATAGTGTTCACATAACAGTGTTAGGAAGTAATGCGTTACTTGTAACGCCGTTACTGATATCGTTACTTTGTTGAGTAACGATTAGCCCAGACAGCACAAAATCTTCAGAGAATGTTCTAGGATATTCTTAGAATGTATGAATGTCCTTAGAACCTCCTTAGAACGTTCTTTGAAGATTTGTGCTGTATGGGAGGTAACGCCGTTACTTTTTTGTGTCAGTAACGAAAGAGTAACGGCGATACATTTTTTTTGTAACGAATAACGAAACGTCCATTACTTTAATCGTTACTTTTTAATTTTTATAAAATTAAACTTAATTGTATTTAATTTCTTGTTTTATGCTGGATTTAGTGAGAACCAATAACATACTAAAAATGCTATGCTTTTATTGGTGCATTGTTCTCGTGGACTTTAGTCTAAACCGAATTAACGTCGTCGTGTAAATGTAGTTTATGGCCCGTATGTATAGCGAGATCTTAAAGACTTTCTATAATGACTGTAACATAAGATGATAAAAAACTTCCCAGCAAACATAGATATACAGGGTGAATATTATATACCGGAACACCTGAATATCTCGAAAACAAAGCGTTGTATAAAAAAATGTTAAATACAAAAGTTGTAGGGTTTAAAAAGATCTATTTTATGATATTAGCAGTTTGACCTTTAGTTGCGTCATAAAGATCAGATCAAGGTCACAATGATGTTTTTAAATAGATACCCCCATTTTTTATTATATATTCTTGTAGCTTATTATATATTCTTGTAGCTTACGAATTTTTGCGGAAACGGCATTTGAGAATTCAATTGAGAATTCAACTGAGAACTGAATTGGGAATTCTCTTCTTATCTCAACAGAAATTTTTCAGTAGGGTTCAACGATCGTACAGGAACTAGTGATGCCGATACGCCGTAACGATATCTTAGTAGATAATATTTACAATATACTCTTATATCGTTAAAAAAATGTTATGACATATTTGTTGGTAAATGTTGAACACGACAATCACAATGCGAATAATGAATTATGCGAATTGATACAATGTTGTATCAGTAATCAAATTTTAATCTACAACGTGCTCGCAAAAGAGAGAATATTCCTTCTTTTTCTTTTATAATATTTTGACAGAGTAAAGTTATGATTAGATAGACTTTTTTTGTAAGAACTCTAGTTTTACAATATCATGATAACGATCCTTGCATATATTAAAATATCATATTTTATATATGAGAAACACCTAAAATATAATTTCATATTTGTGTATAAAAATATTGCACAACTGAAATGTAATGCAAACATTAAACTTCTTATATAACATGTTATATAACATGTTATATTAAAGTTATGTTGCTGTTATATTGTTGGTGTACTTTATTTATGTTTTATTGTTATTGTTATTTTGTTAGTAACTTAACCAATAAATAACATAATAACATAATAGTTTTATAACATAGTTATATCGAAATTATAAAGGAAATTAAATAATTTCAATATTAATAACGCATAATATTACATATTACAGCAATTATATTACATGTTACTCCTGTTATATCACAGTTATGTTCTGTGTTTACTAGATCTTTTCTGAATCCAGTCTTTCTGAATCAGTTCTTATTGATCGATCTAATGGAAATATTACGGAAACAGCAGATTCGAGAAAAAGCATGGTCTTAAATTTATCTTTGCCAAGTAAATCTCAAATCAAATAAGTCTTACTTGAGCAACATCTTCTTCGTGAAGATCGTCTTATTTCACGACTATAAAATTTACTGATCTTAAAACGAACTTGTTTCAATAAGACCAACTTGACCAAGACCATCTTAAGTGCTGACTTGAAGCTTGACTATGAATACAACCCTTAGGCTCTATGAGTGGGAAAAACGACACCAATATCCGATTTCTAGTAATAGCTATCTTAACACTAGAAGGACCGGATTTGATAACTCCCTAGAAGGACTGTACACTGTAAAAACAAGTGTGTTACATTAACACATTTTACGTGTGTAATCTATGTAGTCGTTTTTGACACACTTGCAGATGTGTAAAAGTATGCAACACACAAGAAAGTGTGTAGATTTGCAAGAAACTTGTAGGTATAACACACGAAAAATGTGTTCTATAGACACATATGATTCGTGTTGTGCCAGCTGAATGCATATATATGTGTACGACTTATGTATATATTGTATTAGGACGTATTAAGGGTAGTGATGGGAAACGCAACGCACGCCATGGCGGTCGAATCTGCATCTTCTTTTCGATCCGGAGAAAGAAAAATACCCAAAGCGCGGTTTGCTGCTAGCTATGCTGGAACTCGAACCTGGATCTTTCGCTTGCCGAACGCTGCACTAAACCATTGAGGCTATATGACATTTCATGTTCACGACACTTTCTTTTCCATATAACGTCGTAGACGTTATATAAACTGCTTAGATAATAAAAATATGATAAATAATATAATAATAATAAAATAATATAATAATAATAAAATAATATAGTAATAATAATTTAATAATAAAATAATATAATAATAATAATAATATAACAATAAATAATAAATTCTACTACTTTATCACCTGTATAATAGCCAATGATTTCTGCAGACTAAATGTAAAAATATTTGTCAGTGTGACAACTGCATTCATCACATCATTAATATTATTCACATATTTTCTTATTCATTCGTTTTGAGTACTGCGAGGTTTCATGTGTAATTCCTGTAAGTGTATAACTCTAGTAATGTGTTATTTTTTCTAAATGTGTTATTCTGCGATTCCTGCATTATGTTTATACACATTATATGCATTCAATTTACCGTGTTGCGGTTTTAACACATATGAAATGTGTTATCTACTGTAACACAGAACTCGTGTGTAGATCAGTGCACTTCGTGTGTCGTTTCAATACATCTACAACCGCAGCTGTGTTGTTTAAACACATAACACATCAAATTAGTGAATTGTGTGTTGTTTTAACACACCTGATAACACGCCTGTTTTTACAGTGAAGTACATTTTTTCGAAAATAAGAAATAAAACGAAACGAAAGCTATAGATAATTGTGTTTAACATTTCAACAATAATATTACCAATTTATCGAAAAAAAATTGTCATTATTACATTATATTTAATATTATTTAATCTTCGGTAAAATATGGAACGTGAAATACAACGCCGTTATGTACTGCATGAAACGCATTTATATAATAAAAAGGTTTAAATTAATTATAAATAGAAGAGAGAGAGGAAGAGAGGGAGAGAGGGGGAGAGAGAGAGAGGAAGAGAGGGAGAGAGGGGGAGAGAGAGAGAGAGAGTAGAACATAAAATAAATAGAATAATGTAATTATTCCTTTACTTTGATTGATATTGCTGTGGTTTGAATTCAATTCCATATTTTCACTTATATCGCTCTGAGTGTCAGAATTGACATCACTTGAAAAGTCAAACTCAATTTCTAATTCGTCTGTATTAGAAAAATCATCTTCATATTCGGACTGATTTTCAGGAATGTCAGCAAGCTTTCTCAAAATTTCCTCTGGTCCTTTACATACAATAATATTAATTATAATTTTTCATGAAACGCATTATATTTTCATGTACTCTCGAACGATGCAGGAAGCAGACTGAGCAGCGCAGCGCGTGTCAGTATAACGCGGCACGGTATATCATGCTATAACACTTGTCAGCATGTTGTAACACATTATGACACCTCAGAGTGTAATGATTATAAAATATATTAACACTCATTGTTCTATAAATTTATAGATAAAATTTAGTCGTAAATGGACAAAATCATATAGTACGCTTGCGGAAAAATATAATAATATATATGTATATCTATAGTATAGACACCTATACAGGGTGTCTGATAATTGTAACACACCAACTCCATAGAAGCGTAGAGCTAAACGAAAGAATTAGAAAAGTCCTCTTCCATTTAGCGATAACGCGTCTAGTTTGTTAGTAACAACCGCGTAAAGTTTGGCGTTTGTTACGTCCATCGCGACCTATAGATACTTCGCAACGAGTTGTGTGTGTTGAGGCTGAACGATAACGCGGCGCGTTCATCGTCGCCTCGTCGCGCGCCGGCAGCATTAAAACGTCAAAACGCCATCGCGGCGGTCAGTGCGAGCTGACAATATATATATATATATATATATATATATATATATATATATATATATATATATATATATATACACACATATATATATATATATATACACATATACACAGGGTGTCTCACACTCTCCTCCGGGTATTTTGTGGGGACGTAGAATAGATTGATATGAACATAAAAGTCCTACACCGTTTTGCGATATTCGCAATAATAGTCGAGATATTAATTAAAAAAGGTTAAGGAAAAACGCACGCTGAATGATAGAGGACGATGATTGGAAGACAATGCACCACTGTCTATACTTATACCGCTGTGCTCCTACATCTCGCCTCGACGCGGTGCGGCAAGACATAAGAGCGCAGCGGTATGAAGCCCATTCTACAATTGCGTAAGTGTAGTCGTGAACGTAAAAGTCAAGCAATCCAAATGTTTTATTCACTGATTGCTTTACTCTGATTGGTTGTCGTAATCACTTACAACCGCTTACAACCACGTTCACGCAATTGTAGAATGTGTTTAAAAATAGGCAGTGGTGCACTGTTTTCCAATCACCGCGCGCGACATCCGCGGGCTTTATTACTGGATCGCGCTGTGACTCGAGCGGTCCATCTTCTACCATTCAGCGTGCGTTTTTCCTTAATTTTTTTAAATTAATATCTCGACTATTATTGCGAATATCGCAAAACGGAATAGGACTTTTATGTTTACATTAACCCATTCTACGTCCCCACAAAATGCTCGGAGGAGAGTGTGAGACACCCTGCATATATATACAGATCCGCGTAAAACGTGCCAAAAGAAAAATATAAGTAGGACAGATAAAAGTGAACCAAAATTGTAGTGATGTATGTGTGTGTGTGTGTGTGTGTGTGTGTGTGTGTGTGTGTGTGTGTGTGTGTGTGTGTGTCCCATAAGTTCGGCAACGCCAAGAAAACTCGGCGGGGGAGCATTTTAGAGAAAAATGTTTCGAATAAAAGTTGTAAGGCTTAAAAAGTCGCATTTAATGACAGTAGTTATTTGACCTAAGATAACGTCGCCAAGGTCAACTTTGCTTTTTTAAATAGAAATACATATTTTTTATTACGGGATTTTATTCTACGTAAAAAAGCAAACAACTTTTGCTTGAAAAAATTTTTTATATGACCTCTATTTTCTAAAATATTTACGTAAATATCT
>NW_022639680.1:449290-449461 GCF_010583005.1 Odontomachus brunneus
TATATATATATATATATATATATATATATATATATATATATATATATATATATATATTGACCAGCTCATTTTCACAAGCCTCTTTGGAGGCCAGTTTTGTACCATCAAGAAAATTTTGCAAATGCTTGAAAAGGTGATAATCGCTTGGTGTCAAGTCTGGACTATACGGCG
>NW_022639680.1:449550-449795 GCF_010583005.1 Odontomachus brunneus
GTTTCAGCAAAGAATCGCAGGCATCAATTCGGTCCAAAAGGTTCTTTTGCGTCAATTCGTGTGGCACCCATACATCGAGCTTCTTCTTGAGACCAGCTTTATGCAAATAGTTCCAAATGGTTTTCTGGCTAATCTTCAGTTCCTGGAGAATGGAATAAGTGCTCACATGCCGGTCCGACTCGACGATTTCCATGATTTTATCGACATTTTCGACGATTGGCCTACCAGAGCGTGCCTCATCTTCG
>NW_022639680.1:450631-462435 GCF_010583005.1 Odontomachus brunneus
CCTATACCTATTTCCCTTTCAATCTGGCGAGTACTAACATAAGGATTAAGGTGAACTATTGCTGAAATAGTTACAGCTCGCGCATCATTTTCGTCATATTCATGATGTTGACGTTGACGAACAAGATGTCCATTGCGAGCTCTTTGGACTAAACTACGTATTGTCATATCAGTTGGATGTCGCCTTTCAGGAAAACGTTGAGCGTAAAGCCTTGATGCTGCATTGTAATTGCTATGACACTCCCCTAAAACTAATATAATATCAACAATCTCATTAGGACTATAATCAGCCATTCTGGAAAGGTAACTTGTGAATGTAATTACCTACATACCCTGTATGTATGTTTGTGTTTCGAACGGCCTGAGATGTAGAGCAGCTGGTTCGTAATGCCGTCGAACTTCCGTCGACTGCTATCTTCAATTGCGCGAGTGTGGTGCGTGCTCTCCTATCCAGGAGCCTCGTCAGATGGTGTGAGGAAAGTGCGAGAGTGTTCTTGTGCTTAAGAGCACGGCGTGGCCCAGTGAAGGACACGCGTGGAATTGCCCGGCGCCTCCGCGCTGGGAATGAATCCCCCTTTCGGAGGATGATAGTCACTCAGAGGATAGAGACGCTAGTCCGTCTCCTTTCGTGAGTGTCGGAACCGGTCCGAATGAGATTCGGCTCTGTTTGGCGAGGAAACAACAGAGGCTGAATCCGGTATGATAGTTAGACGAGCTGAAGTCGCCTTTAGCAGTCGCGCACGCGGCACCTGCGATGGTTCGTAGGAATAGCCCGCAAGTGCAACACTGAATCGCGGACGCGGCTGTGTTGAAGCCTGACGGTGACGTGCAGGTCACTGTAAACGTGCGTTAATAGTGCCGTGTGCGTGACGATTGCTAAGTCTCGTCGCGGTGAGAAGCGAAGAGTCCTCGCGTGTTGAGTCGCGGATGCGACGATCGGTTAAGTCGTGAGTAGACTTGTACCGAACCTGGTTTGCGTAAGTGCTGCGGTCCTGGCAGCGTAGCAATAGCGAGCTCGGCTCGCGTGAGCTGCGTCCCTGACCGCGACTAAGTCCGCTTCGGACGTGAAGGCGAGTTTGACTCGCGTGTATAGGCTGCGTCCCTGGCGGCTGCTAAGTCCTAGGCGGACGTAAATGCGAGCGTGGCTCGCGTGTATATGCTGCGTCCCGGGCAGCGGAGCAATAGCGAGCTGGGCTCGCGAGAGAGCTGCGGTCCTGGCCGCAGAGATCTTAAACACAACTACGACTCGCGTGGAGTCGTGAGCTCAATTGTACTAAGTTCTGTTGGCGCTAATACCCAGCATGTAATACGGAAATGCCGCGAAGCGAGACGTCCACCGCGGTGGAGGCGTCCAGGTAATCCGACGAGATCGCGCGAAGCCTTCTCTCAATTCTCGATCGTATTGAGAAGGTGGAGATCTGTGGAGTTACCATACACTGCGTACCACAGGTGCCAATGTGTCCTCGGACACTCTAGAGGCGTTAGCCCAACGTGCAAACGTACTCTAAGGAGCTGCGGAGAGTTGTGTAGAATTGCCGAACTCTAACCACAAATGCCAACGTGTCTACGACACTCTTAAGGCAGTGAAGATCGATGCAGAGATGCAAGTATACCTCTGGTGAGGCAAATGCCCAACGTGCTGGCGCACTCAAGAAGGCAATAGGTAGCTAGATATAGTGCAAAATAATACCTGGTGTGCAGGCAAGCTGGCACCAGGCAAGAGGCATAAAAGCCTTGAGTGGTCTCGCGCGGCGTCTTATATAGGCGCCTAAACGAAACTTAACCGCGAGAAGCGGCTCCGGCCGACGCGCTCGCCGCGTCGCGGCGACGGCGCGCACTGGCGGCGGTAGGCCGGCGACCGCGAGTTGAGCGGCGCCTGGGGCTCGGCCGCCCGCCGTACTCGTTCCGCATGGACATTCTATGCCCGTCCGGAACATCCCGCCCGCCTCCGTCCCTGCGACGGATTCAATTCGGTTGTGCGGTGGTAGTTGCAGCCCCCTCCCAGTCCCTCGACAGGGGTTCTGTCTTCGGGTCGGCCGCCCCTTCGTGGATGTGTACCATACTGCAGGCCGCGGCGGTCGCGGGTTCCCCCTGAGGCCATTGGTCGGGAGGCAAAGCCACCCAGTCCGGCCCGTGCCACCACAATCGGTGGTCCCGCAGTGATCTAGGGGACAGGCCTCTTGATGCGCAATCTGCCGGGTTCTCCTTCGTGGGGACGTGGCCCCAATGAACGGCCGGGAGCAGGTCGTGTATGGCGGCTACCCGGTTCCCCACAAACGTATCCCATCTGGATGGGTGCTGCCGAATCCAGGTCAACGCGACCATCGAGTCGGTCCAGCAGTGCATGACCGTGGAGACGGGTGAGAGCGTCTCTCGCACCCAGCGCATGAGTCGCGCCAGTAGGTGGGCTCCGCAGAGCTCCAGTCGCGGCAGCGATACCCGCTTCACCGGAGACACCTTGCTTTTGGCTGTCAGCAAGCGCGATACCGGTTGGCGTCCTCGGATCCGAACCACCATGTAGATGGCGGCTGCGTAGGCGCGTTCGGAGGCGTCGCAGAACTCGTGGATTTCCGCGACCGCTTCGGCCGTAAAACCCAACCAACGGTGCAGCCGAATGTCGCTCACCTCGTTGAGATCGCGCCGGTAGTGCTGCCACTGGGTCGCCAGCGCCTCAGGCAGCGTTGCATCCCACCCGACGCCCGCCAGCCAGAGTTCCTGCAGCAGGATCTTGCCTGCAATGACAACTGGACTTATCCATCCGAGAGGGTCGAAGATTCTCGCGATGACGGATAGTATGGCGCGCTTGGTCGCCGTCGAGGGCAAGCTCCTGGCGTCGCCGTAGGCAAATGCGTCCTCCCCTGGCACCCAACGGACCCCCAGTACCGAGGTGCTGAGCTCGTCAGGATGGCGAAGGGGCACCAGTGGCAGGCAGCAGTCCGCCGGCACTGTCTTCAGCAGCGCCTGGTTATTGGCCGCCCACTTCTTTAGCGAGAAGCCGCCCGCCTTGAGGAGATCGCCTATCTCCTGCTGTAGGGCGAGTGCCTCTTGTACTGTGTCGGTACCCGCCAATACGTCGTCCACGTAAGTGCACCGTCTCAACAGCTCGGCAGCTCGCGGGAAGCGGTGGCCCTCATCCATTGCCAGCTGCTGTAGAACGCGCAATGCCAGGAACGGCGCGCAGGCCGTGCCGTACGTGACGGTACGCAGCTGATATTCGCGAACTGGCTCCGTGGGCCCGAACCGCCACAGGATCCGTTGGAGCGGTTGGTCCTCTGAGTGGACCTGTATCTGCCGATACATCTGCTCAATGTCCGCGATAAACACGATGGGAGCCAAACGCCATCGCAATAGTATGGCCCCAAGATCGAGCTGCAACCGGGGACCCACACGGACCACCGAGTTCAACGAAGCGCCCGAGGCACAGGTTTGGGACGCGTTGAACACCACGCGTACCTTAAGCGTCGCCCCTGACCTCTTTATCACCGGATGATGTGGCAGGAAGAACACAGGGCGCCCGTCCTGACTGGTCTCCGTGACACGACTCATGTGTCCGAGTCGCTCGTAGTCGCTCATAAACGCGACATACGCCTCGCGGAGTTCCGGCTGGCTCTGGAACCGTCGCTCCAGACGCGTCAGTGAGGCGCGAGCGGCTGGCTTCGAGTCCCCGAGGGCTGAGCCTTGCTGAAACGGAACTCGCACCTGGTATCGTCCATCCGCCAATCGGCCGTGCGTCTCCCTGAAGTGTTGCTCGCACTCTTCCTCCTCCGGCGTGAGCGTGTTGGCTTCGGGCACCTCCTCCACCGCCCAGAATCGTCGTAATTGATCGAGGAGCGGGTCGCACTCCGACTGGAGCGTGTTGCAGCTGGCATGACGAGCAGCTCGCGCCTGTGTTGTGGATCCCATGATCAGCCAGCCGAGACGCGTGGCCTGTGCCATGGGTGCCTGTGGCGGGCCCCGTCGGATCTGCGGCAAGACGATGGCAGCGTACACCTCGGCCCCGAGAACCGCCATTACGGGAGCCACGTTGCGGTAGTCATCCGCCAACGGTAGCCCTGCGAGATGATGCCACTCCTGAGGGATCTCAGTCACGGTGGGCCTATAATCGGTGAGCCTCGGCAGGATCAACGCTTCGATGGGTTGCTGGTACGGATATGATTATTGTATAATATAGTACACCTGGAAATCCTCAAATATCTGTGAACTTCTTATTATGCACAACTAATAAACCATAAAGATATTTATGATTAGATACGATTCTCAGTGGCACGTTAATTGGATACCGCGCCACTTCCTGTCGCGTAGCAAGCGTTTCCGTGTTCTGATGCAGAAGCAATAAGGGGCGCGTTCCGTTATATATTCACAACGCTCGCGAGCGTGTAACGGAACGCGGCCAAGATAAGCGATATATACATAGACATAATAACCCGTATTCTGAGTTTTCTTTTAACGATAAATGAGCCTTTAAAAGAGGCTTAGGAGACAATTGATTGGCTGATAAGCTATATTTAAGGCATTTTTATCGATAAAAGAGGGTTCAGAAATAAGCCAATTTATCTAGGGCGCGTTCTACTTAATGCTCGCATGGTCTCATAGACTACAAGTTTGTTCGCGTTGCATGCCCCAACATGCTCCTACTCGCTCCAACGCACTCTGGCCCACATGGTGACGTTAATCAGAGTGCGTTGGAACGAGTAGGAGCACGTTGGGGCATGCAACGCGAACAAACCTTACGTTTACATGGCAACGTTAATCCGGATCAGTAACAACCGTAGTGACTTCTTCGATTTTATTTGTATATTCTTTTAGATCTAAAAATATACCCCAATTGGATTCGAGAATTTACTAACTACGATAGTTACTAATCAGGATTAACGTTGCTGTGTAAACGTAGTCATAAATAACCTCTCACACACACATACACACACACACATGCGAAAATGAGAAAGAAAACACGACCACAAAACGCAATGCATCCTTTTCATGCGTGCATTTTAAGGCCCATTTTTGAAGGCCGTAACCATTAACTTATGCTATAATCCATAAGAAATTGACCAATTACAGTCGATTATTACAAGAATAGAACTACAATTGGTCCATTTCTTACGGATTACAGCATAAGTTAACGGTAACAGGCTCTATAAATGAGCTTTTACCCTTACTCTTCAAATAAAAATAAATGCTCGCTCTAGATATATTATGTCTATAGGTGTACGTGAGCATCAGTGCTCTTTTTATCTCGTGATCTCTCTGACAATTGCCGCACGATTCGGAAAACAGGCACAATATATTGCACAATTTTCTTTTGACAATACTTCCGGTAATTGTCCACAAGCAGCATATATGTAAACAGTTAACCTACATTAAAAATATAAATATAATTTGCCAACATACAAATCATGTCGTCCATATCAACGTCGTCGTCTAGATAATACAAGTTTCTTTAAATACTAATGCAATTACGTAATTTCAGCAGACAGATAATTAAAAATTAAAACATTGTTCGTGGATCTCGAACATTCTTCTTAATGCTGTCCGCATTGATCATTACCCAGCAAACATAGAACATAACTGTGATATAACATAGGAGTAACATGTAATATAACTGCTGTTATACGTTATTAATATTATTACTTAATTTCCTTTATAACTGCGATATAACTATGTTATAAAACTGTTACATTTTTATGTTATTTACTGGTTAAGTTATACCAACATATAATAGCAACATAACTTTAATATAATGTTATATAAAAATTCTAATGTTTGCATTATATTTCAGTTAAGCAATATTTTTATACACAAATATAAAATTATATTTTCGGTGTTTCGTATATAAAATGTGATATTAAATATATGCAAGGATCGTTATCACGATATTGTAAAACTAGAATTCTTACAAAAAAAATCTAATTATAACTTTACCAAAATATTGTGAGAGAGAAAGAAGGAATATTTTCTCTTTTGCGAGCACGTTGTACGTTAAAATTTGATTACCCCTTATAGAAATATCATACTAAGAATCATTGATAATTACTTATTTTCAGTATTAAAAATACTGGATAATAAGTAATTATCAATGATTCTTAGTATGATATTTCTATAAGGGACTAATACAACATTGTATCAATATTAATCGCATTGTGATTGTTGTTACGTCGTGTCAAACATTTACCAACAAATATATCATAACATTTTTTGAACGATATAAGAGTATGTTCTAAATATCATCTACCAAGTTATTGTTACAACGTATCGGCATCACCAGTTCCCGTACGATCGTTGAAGTTAAGCATTTGAACATGATGTAAAAATGGGTGACCGCCTGACACAGGATCGAAACCACGCGGGTTTCACGAATAAGTGAAATGCCACGAAACATGAAATGCCAGTTTTTTTTTATTATTTAGACAAAATAATCATACATTATCACTTATTTGAACCATACTAATGAATAAATCGTTGGAATTCAACAAAAAAATATATGTGTTAATTCGCTAACGAATAATATATAACTCTTATATAACTTTTTAGTCACATGTTACTTTTATGTTATATTCACGTTATATAACTGTAACGTTGTGAGTAGAAAATTACAACGAACGTCTATATAACCTACTACATACATGTTACATTGCATGTTATATTCCGGCGTTTCATTACGGCAATGTAACTGTTATATATTTGTGTTTGCTGGGTAATGTATTTCCCATATAGCACAAATCTCTAAAATACTTCTTAAAGAGTTCTAAAAGAGTTTCCAAGTCCTCCAGAACACTTTTGGTAGACTCTGCATATGGTACATAATCAACATTATCCACGAATAATGTTTTAACTTTTAATTCGGTCTACTAAAATTATGTTATTGCAAAATCATTATTTAAAGAAACTTGCAATATCTAAGCGACGACGTTGTATCCCTTATAGAAATATCATACTAAGAATCATTGATAATTACTTATTTTCAGTATTAAAAATACTGGATAATATGTAATTATCAATGATTCTTAGTATGATATTTCTATAAGGGATGAACGACATGATTTATATGTCGGCGAATTATATTTATATTTCTAATTTAGGTTAACTGTTTACATGTATATTACTTGTAAACAATTACCGGAAGTACTGTCAAAAGAAAATCGTGTAGTATACTCTGGATGCGTTTAGGGAACACGCTATCAACGCTACCGCGTTCTTCTATCTTTATCGCTCCTTAAATATACAACAAAGATAGAATGACATGGTAACGCTGAATAGCGCTAATAGCGAGCTCTCTGAATGCACCTTTTATAATTCTGTTCCAATAAATTGCTTAAATTTCGGCATTCGCTAAAGATATAAAGTCATTTCAATAGCATTATTTTCACTAAAGTCCGTTGTGCAACACTTTTAAAATAAGTTTCGAAATTCATCTTATGTGCAATAGGAAAAATCGTTTCATACTATTAGGTGCACAACTAAGTTCTCGCTGTTTTTTTTATGAAAATGCAACTTTATTGTGAAGAAATGGTTACAAATGAATCATTCAAAGTATTGCCCATCGCTAGCTACAACTTTTTCCCATCTTTCTGGCAGAGCTCGAATACCGTTACGGTAAAAGCGTTCGTCTTGTGAGGCTATCCACGAATCAAGCCATTTTTTGATGTCTTCATATGAGCGGAACTGCTGATCAGCCAGACCATGTGCCATCGAACGGAACAAGTAATAATCGGGCGCAATATCGGGTGTATATCAGTTGGACACGGGGCAATTGGACGCAGTCCAATCACAAGTCGCTGTTCCTACAA
Source organism: Odontomachus brunneus (assembly GCF_010583005.1). Taxonomy (NCBI): domain Eukaryota; kingdom Metazoa; phylum Arthropoda; class Insecta; order Hymenoptera; family Formicidae; genus Odontomachus; species Odontomachus brunneus. Next base: position 458,418 of record NW_022639680.1, read on the forward strand.
ATGTCTCTAATCACACGGTGCTGTGATTGGCTGTGTCTAAATGCATCGTGTCCAAGTGCATCGCTCCCGAAAAAACGACGCTCAACGTCCCTTGGCTTCAAATCATAAGGAACCCAAGTTCCTTGCTTTTTAATCATTCCCAACGCATGCAATCGCTTGGAAATGGCTTGGCGGATAACTCCTAATGCTGAAGCAAGCTGTTCTTGCGTTTGGCACGGATCCTCATCGAGCAATGCCTCCAATTCAGCGTCTTCGAAGGTTTTTGGTCTTCCTTCACGCGGACGGTCGTCAACATTGAAATCACCGTCTTTGAAGTGACGAAACCAATCACGGCATGTTGTTTCTGAAAACTTACTGAAAACTAAATAATATTTTACAAGATATTTTACATTTTGTGTCAAAAAATTGTTAAATTCAAACCTTTATAATTCAAAAAGTACTTAATGAAAAAATGTTTTATTCTAGCGTTTTGGAAAGCTCTCGAGGGAAGCTATAAGAATATGCAATAAAATGTAGGGGGTTCCATTTAAAAAATAAGGTTGCCTTGAAATGACCTTGAAGGACATGGTCAAGGTCATCATCTTACTCCCCGCTTGAAACCATACAACTTTGCTATTGGACATTTTCTCCAAAATGGATTCTAACTGAAGATATTAGGGGGGTCCGATACTTTTCGATGACCCTGTATATTGCATTCTATGTTGTTATTACTTTTGTAACATTATAAATGTTTAAAGAATATTGGCTAAGAATATATCGTCTTAATTGATTTAGATTTATTTCGATATTTCTAAAAACGATCACATTTTATTATTTATTCTTTCAGTGTTTTAGTTATTTCACTTTCTATATTTGTAAAAAATCACACTATAATAAGCAATTTTTTATATTTCCTTAAACTAATGATATATTTATTTCTTGACTTTTATTTTGCGTCATATCGTCTTATATGATACAATTTCAGATAATTTTTTGTACAAGTGCCGTGGCAATATACTTGAAGTATACGAAGATTCTGACTTATATGAATGCCGTACTGCAGAAGCTACAACTTCACAACAAACTTTTTATGAAAGGCATGCAATTGTTTCCACTAAAGGTACTCTTGTTTACAAGCAATTATAATTATCCTTCTGTATAAATATATACATATTAGTTATGAAAACTGTTGCCTAACATAGCATGTAATATTACAAAAATATTGCAATATTACAGAAATATTACGTACTATGTGGGATATATCTTATATCTAAAAGGAAACTGTATTAATTATTAATATTTTTACGCATTTATATTAAATTTACATAAGTTTGTTTAAATAAATAATAAACATATTAAAACAGTATTTTTAAAAATAATTTTAAATCATTTTTAAAAATAATTTTAAATCATTTTCTATATATGTTTTTATATTGTCTAAATAACAATTTCTAAGTAATAATATACTAATTATTGTACGTTTCATGCGGGATTATATACAATAATTATTTTAAATAATTTGCTCATCCTAAATGTACATTTATTCACATTTAAATAGGCTTCCCAGGTAGCAAGGTGACGTCTAAAGATATCATAGACGTCTTAATGACGTCTGAATGACGTCTTTTGATGTCACCTTGCTACCTGGGTTCCTATCTCAGAAGAAAACAACTTCAGCATAACGAAATAAAAATTTGTGATCAAATACATCTGATCATCGGTCTATCAAAGTAAATTTATCATGGTCGACACTTTTTTATTGACATTAAAAGTACAAGTGTAAATTACACAAGAGAGGGAAATTATACAAATTGCAATCTTGTATAATTTATTCTGTTGCCTCAGTATAAAGGAACAATAAATTATTTACATTTTTTCTAATATAGTTGAAATACATACATACGTAATTATTAATTAGCTATATGAATATGATTACATATTTTCTTATATATCAACGCCAAATCTAATTTCTGTGGCATCTATCGCTTATTTTTTTCTTTTCTAGCATTAATAATAATATGCAAAATATTGCAAGAAACATTAATGATAAAAGGGAAGTCAAAGTAACGATGGTATAATCGGGCCTTAAAGTTTTATAACTTGTCAAGGTCAGACTCTTTTCCGCATATTTGGTGAGAATATGGAATGAGTTAAGGTGAACATAAAATCCTATACCATTTTGCAATATTCGCAATAAAAACCGAGAAATTAGTTATAAAAATTAAGGAATAACGCACGCTGAATAGTTGAGGTAAGAGCGTTCGTGGCCTAATAATATAAGACACGAATGTCGACGCGCGGTGATTGGAAAAACAACGCACCATTGCCTATATTTATATCGCTGCACTCTTTGGTTCGATCTGATTCTTATATCTCGCCTCGCCTTGGTGCGGCAAGACGTATGATCGTAACAATATAAACTGCGTTGACATCTGCCTGCTATATTACTGGGTCGCGAGCGCTTCTTCCTCAACCATTCAGTGTGCGTTTGTCCTTCATATTTTAAAATTAATTTCTCGGTTATTATTTCGAATATCGCGAAATGGTATAGGACTTTTATGTTCACCTCAACCCGTTATACATTCCCACAAAATATGCGGAGGATACCCTGTATATAGATGCATATAGAAGGAAATAATATTACATGTTATGTTTTGATACTTTATTAACATTTGCATTTTATTTTAACGCGTAGTATATAATCATTATTTTGGACCCCTTGCAGTTCTCCTAAATATTTCTTTATTAACACATTTCTATTAAGGCAAACGATCTTTTTCAGAAGAAAAAAGAATTCGTGACTGCATAAGAATAAATATTATATTTTATTAAAAATGAATGTATCATTCTTCTTTCTTCTTACTTATATTAAAGGATACAATTAACAGAAATTAACAGAAATAGTAAATTATACGAAAAAATAGAATTATACAGGATGTCTTGCATAATGCATCTCGTTTCTTTAAACGAAAAAATTTCTAACATAAAAAGTAATTTATTTAAAAATCATCATTTTTAATGTAATAAAAGGTGTTATATATTTTATTATTAATTAAGGTAGCTGCACCAACCGTCGGTATTTGATGACGTCTGAATAAAAAAAATTGCATGTTAAAAATTTGTGCAATATATGTTGAAATAAAAAGATGTATCCATAAAACGACATTTATGATTAATTCAACCAATTGTAGAATGTTCCAAAAATTTTATTATACTATAAGAATTAATAAATAGCCGTAACTAGTAACATGCAACTTACGTTTTAACCTGTTTTTTTTTTTTATAATTTCTATTATATTAATTTTATGGCTATTTATTAATTGTTACAGCAAGAAAGTATTTAGAGTATTTTACAAATTTATGTTGAATCGATTACAAAATGTATAATTTTATAGATATATTTTTTTATTTCAACATATACCTAAGAAATTTTTACGTACGCGATTTCTCGTTTCTAATGTCATTAAATAACAACAGTCACAGTAAATATAGTTGTAGGAGCTTTAACTATAGAGGGTGTTTGGAAAGTTTTGACGAAGCCGTGAAAATAGAATATGTTAAACTGACAAAGATTGTTATGTATCATTTGATAAAAATCACAATATTTAATGAATAATTGATTAATCTATTTGAGCGAATGAGCACACGGGAAACGTTAGGTTACATTCTGTAGATATGTATAAAAAAGATGGTTCCTACTATATGACAAAAATGACTTCTTAGAACCATAGAGGTAAGAACATATGGAGGGAGCATAGTAACAAACCTTGCTTCCTAAGACGTAAGGAGGATCAATCACGCGGCAATCATATCTTACTTAGGAACATATTTTCATTGGTTGACACATGGGATCTTCTCTCTGTTATTGAAATGGCTGCACTAGTTTCCCTTCTCTTTCTTTCACCATGTCTTAACTGTACATCTGTCTCTTTTAACATTCTGTATGTATATACTAACAGTACTGAGAACATTCATATGTATTTAATTTAATTTTTATCATATATATATATATATATATATATATATATATATATATATA
>NW_022639680.1:462506-462767 GCF_010583005.1 Odontomachus brunneus
TACAGGGTCCGCCATCAAAATCCGGACAAATTTCAATTTGAATTTCCCGCCTCATTTGACTTCGGTGGTAGGTCACTGTTGATGTTCGGGCAAGTCAAATGTTTGTAGTAAGTGCGCATAACCTCAAAATGTCCGAACAGATAAGATCGAATGCAGAGTATAATCGAAAAGCGGCGATAATTGAAGGCCTTCGCGCTGGGCGTTCGCGGATCGAAATTATTCGGTTCTTCGGGTACCCGAGATCGACCGTATATGACGTTG
>NW_022639680.1:462777-463406 GCF_010583005.1 Odontomachus brunneus
TAGAGCAGATGGTCAGTCTTACAGTTTCTCGGCTGCGACCCTTGCGTCGGCGGCGGTGTCAGCGGTGACAGTAGCGGCGGCGGTCCTCCTTCTCTCTCTCTCGTACTCTCTCTCTCTCTCTCTCTCTCCCAGTCCTCTCTCGCTCCGCTCACTCTCTCCCGCTCCGCTCGCTCCTTCTTTCACTTTGCTCTCTCTCTTTCTCTCTCTCTCCGCACTCTCTCACTCCTCTCTCTCTCTGCTCTCTCTATCCGCTCTCTCTCTCTGCTCTCTCTCTCTCTTTCACACGCGATACTGGTCTCGGTAGCTGTATATGGGTCTGAGCGCGGCGGTAGTCGCGGTAAGGCTAACAGCTGTTTCTTCTTGGGAGGATCGCGTATCCTCGCGGATCCTCCTTCGTCGCTACCCCCCTCGTCCTGGGGTCGTCGATCGTCGAGAATCGGCAAATTTCGGTAGTATTGTTTCGAGACACTTTTCGTCTCGAGACATTGTTAACATCGGGAGTTCGCTTGGTTGTCTCTCCCGGCTCTCCCGTTTTTTTCATGCCGGGTTTCTCGTGACGGCTGCTTCGCTAAAAGTAAATACAGCTGATCCGTCTAAACGCGATACTGTATTATAACTACGATAGCTTC
>NW_022639680.1:470674-471954 GCF_010583005.1 Odontomachus brunneus
ATGCGCGTCCCGGAACCGTCGGGACCGGTAGCTCTATTAAATTAAAGTCGGAGACGGGATGGGTTGGAGGAAGCGAAATCACTAGACTCGATAGCAATAGTAATGAGACGTTTATTCGGGGACTCTCGCACGTCCCGATAGTTAATACACGCGAGACGGTATAATTCGCAAAACGGTACACGAAGCCCGAGGGCGCTTTCCTCGGGCGAGCCTTCTTTATCTGCGCGACCACTCCGCGGACGAGACACGACGATACGATACGCGGCACAAATAAATTTAGAGCAGATGGTCAGTCTTACAGTTTCTCGGCTGCGACCCTTGCGTCGGCGGCGGTGTCAGCGGTGACAGTAGCGGCGGCGGTCCTCCTTCTCTCTCTCTCGTACTCTCTCTCTCTCTCTCTCTCTCCCAGTCCTCTCTCGCTCCGCTCACTCTCTCCCGCTCCGCTCGCTCCTTCTTTCACTTTGCTCTCTCTCTTTCTCTCTCTCTCCGCACTCTCTCACTCCTCTCTCTCTCTGCTCTCTCTATCCGCTCTCTCTCTCTGCTCTCTCTCTCTCTTTCACACGCGATACTGGTCTCGGTAGCTGTATATGGGTCTGAGCGCGGCGGTAGTCGCGGTAAGGCTAACAGCTGTTTCTTCTTGGGAGGATCGCGTATCCTCGCGGATCCTCCTTCGTCGCTACCCCCCTCGTCCTGGGGTCGTCGATCGTCGAGAATCGGCAAATTTCGGTAGTATTGTTTCGAGACACTTTTCGTCTCGAGACATTGTTAACATCGGGAGTTCGCTTGGTTGTCTCTCCCGGCTCTCCCGTTTTTTTCATGCCGGGTTTCTCGTGACGGCTGCTTCGCTAAAAGTAAATACAGCTGATCCGTCTAAACGCGATACTGTATTATAACTACGATAGCTTCCCAGCAATAGAATGTTCTCTATTGCTGAGCGACCGATAATTCGCGATAATATTTTTGATTCACCAAAGTACGAGAGTGCGATTCACCTGAGCAAGGACTTCGCTCGTTGTCGTCCTCTGCATCCTCCCTCGATGTCCTCCGCTCCTCGTCCTGGTGGCCGGCAAGGGGCGTCGAGGGGCACAAAATTCGGGACGCGCTGACCTTCGCATCTGCTCCGCTCGCAAAAATGCTTCTTCGCTTTGTTCTAAATATTCACAACAAACAATCCGACGGAACGCGATATTCGGCAAGGTCTCGAAAAACCGTTAGCGACACGGCACGCGATAAACATTCTCTACACTAATCGGTACGGGGTTCTTGAGACGGGCGCCTCC
>NW_022639680.1:472004-475318 GCF_010583005.1 Odontomachus brunneus
ATATATATATATACATATATATATATATACATATACATATATATATATATATATATATATATATATATATATATATATATATATATATAAATTATATTTATATTATAAAAAAGTAATAAAATATAACATTAGAAATGCCTCAGTGCATTATAAAACAATGCAAAAATAAAACACCACGTTCTCGATCTCAATCAATTAAAAAATGTGAGGTTACTTATCACTTGTAAGTAATTAATTTTATTTATATATATTTCACACACATATATGAATTCTTATGTGTATAAATATGCGTAAATTTATATAATATATAATTTATATAAATTTTTAGACTTCTTGTGCTGCATACACATACACACATATTCTTACTAAATATTAAATAATTTATAATATACTTGTGTGTGTTTAGTGACATTATGTTAATATTACAGATTTCCTAAGATATAAGAAAAACGTGATGCATGGTTAAATATATTAAAATTAAAAGATGAAGAAGTGTCAAAATATGCTACAGTATGTTCAAAACACTTCTTAGAAAATGATATTGAAAAATCAGTTTCTTATTATACAAAATTAAAACATGATGCTGTTCCATGTGTTAGTATGACGTTTATTAAATTTTGTAATATAAGATTTATTAATTTTATAACCAATTATATTTTATATTTTTGTGCAGTTATTTTTAGATCTACCAAATGAATGTAGGAACAATGATGGGCATAGAAATAATGATTTATGTCAGCAGTTAACAAGTAAAGCATATGATTACTTAATTTTATTATTTTTAATTATGCTTATAATATTAAAATAAAAATTGCTTATTTCATATGTATACGTTCAATAAAATAAAAATTAGTTCAATAAAGTAAAATTTTAGTTGAAGAAGAAAAGCTTACATTAGATGCAACATTTGCAAGGAAAAGAGTTATTAAGGAACCACATACAGGTATGGTTATCTACAATATAAAAAATTACCTACAATATAGAGGAGAGAAACTGTATTACTAGTATTACTGTACATAATTGTATTAATTTGTACATTTGTTCATTTTCTTACAGTTCCTATGCCTATAAAAAAAGAAAGTTTCTTTAATATCTCGATCTACATCAGTATCTCCGGAGCGAATTTTTAATTCACCAACGAAAAGAGAAATTCGAGCAACATGGAAAAATAAAGTCAAACATCAACAACGACTAAAAATTTCAAATTTAATGGTAAAAGGATCGAGGAAAAAAATTGCTACATTAAGTAATGTTATTGACACATTACGAAATAAGAATTTGTTAATGGATGAACAATTGGAGATTCTGACAGATATTGGTGAGTGTAATAAGGAGTTGCTGAAACGACAAATTAGAACCTGTAAGAAGCAACCTGTATCTCGGCAATATTCTCCTGAATTGCGAACATTTGCCTTATCGCTTCACTTTTATTCACCACGAGCCTATAATTTTGTACGACAACAATTTAATTCTTGCTTACCACATCCTAAAACATTATCCAAATGGTATTGTTCGGTATCCGCAGAACCAGGATTCCTTAATGAAGCTTTCCAATGCATAAAAAATCGCACTGCATCCTGCGCTTATGAATTACTTGGTGCTGTAATATTTGATGAAATGGCCATAAAGCAACATATTGCATTTGATGGTCAAAAATTTGTTGGCCATGTCGATTTTGGTAACAACGTGCATACTGATAGCTCATCTATAGCAAAAGAAGCTTTAGTTTTTATGGTTGTTTGTTACAATCAATGTTGGAAAATCCCTGTTGGTTATTTTTTTATAAATAGCATTACAGCTGAGCAAAAACAGAATTTCATTTTGCAATGTTTATCTTTATTACACGATTGTAATATACGAATTATATCAATTACTTGCGATGATCTTTTATCAAATATTATTGCAGCAAAACAATTAAACTATAATAATCCAGTAGATAATTCATTAGAAACACCTAATGCAAAAGAAAAAAAGAAAATCTGCGTGAAATCTCCCTCGACATTTGATCTTAATGTTGAAATGAGTTTCCTTCATCCTATTTCTAAAACTAAGATATATTTTTATTTTGATCCTTGTCATTTATTAAAGTTGGTGAGAAACACGCTGGGGGATTATAAAATGTTATTGGATGAATATAACTGTGAAATTTGATGGAATTACTTTGAAAAGTTACATATGTATCAAAAAGCAGAAGGATTGCATTTGGGGAATAAATTACGAGAAGCTAATATCAACTACATTCGACAGAAAATGAAAGTACGTTTGGCCACGCAACTATTTAGCAGGTCCGTTGCCGATTCTTTAAAATTATGTAAATACGAATTACATCTAAGCGAATTTAAAGATTGTGATGCTACAATCAAGTTCGTTAATATCTTCAATGATTTATTTGATATTTTTAATTCTCATAGCATTAAGGGTTTTCATTTTAAAAGAGCTTTAAATCCTGAAAAAGCAAACAAAGTTTTCCAAAAACTAACTGAATGCGCAAATTATATAAATGGATTGAAATTGTATAATTCTAGTAGGTATTATATAGGGGTTCTAACTCAGGTCCTCCGAGGAGGGGTGAGGGGCGGGGGGTACCGCGGGCGAGGGGGGTATGACGTCACGGGGGAGGGGTATGACGTCATCGCGGGGGGGTCGCCGCGGGGGAGGGGGATTATCAGCAGTCGGTAAATGGGGGGGATACCGATGTTACCGGCGGTCGGTAATTTTTACCGATATTATATAACATTTAATTTTTTACCAACATATAATTTTTACCAACATATAATTACCGATAATACCAACGATCGTTAATTTATTACCGATATTATATACCAACATTTAATTTTTTACCAACATATATATTCTTTACATAATTTTTACTGTCATCTTTACATAATATTGTGATGATCGGTAATTACCGATATAATTTTTTCTATCTGCTTTCGATAGATCATTTTACCGATCTGCGGCGGTTTTCGCGGCGGATTTTGCGGCGGTTTCCGCGGCGGATTTTGCGGCGGTTTCCGCACCGCCCGCGCCGCCCGCGTGATTTTTTAGTCACAGCTGCAAACTCTAATATTCTGCAAACGTATGCATTCGACAAATAGATGTGCAGAAAATGTGACACATGATATTCTTATTATTAATGAGCACGTACACTGTGCCCCCGCGACAAGATTTTGCGTGTTATGCATTCAACAATTAGATGCGCAGAAAATGTGGCTCATGATATTCTTATTAAATTAGATGCGCAGAAAATGTGACACATGATATTCTTATTATTAATGAGCACGTACACTGTGCCCCCGCGACAAGATTTTGCG
>NW_022639680.1:475626-476187 GCF_010583005.1 Odontomachus brunneus
ATTACGACAAAGCCCCCCACGTAAGTTTTTAATAGATTGTATAATTCTGATTCTTTATATTTTAAATAATAATTAATCCAATTTTAGATATCGAAGAATGGGAGGAGGAGATGGAGGAAGTGGAGATGGAAGCTAATGAGAGGGAGGAGGAGGATAATGGTAAGAGAGCACAAATAATTTCAAATAAAAATTTTTAATTTTTCTGTGTATATTAAAATTAATTTATATTTTATTTTAGAACATATAGAAGTAATTGATGTTAGCAGTGGAGAGGAAAATGATGATGATGTGGATATCGAGGAAAGGGAGGAAGAGGAGGAGGAGATGGAGGAGGAGGATGAAAATGAGGAGGAGGATAATAGTAAGAGAGCACAAATAATTTCACATAAAAATTTTTAATTTTTTCTGTGTATATAAAACAATTAAAATTAATCTTCAAATTTGATTTCAGAACATATAGAAGTAATTGATGTTAGCAGTGGAGAGGAAGATAATACCGAGGAAAGGGAGGAGAACGAGGAGGAAGTCGAAATAATTAAAATCAATTACGGCGAATTTGAA
>NW_022639680.1:476197-476265 GCF_010583005.1 Odontomachus brunneus
TGGAAAGGGAGGAGGAGATGGAGGAGGATAAAAATGAGGAGGAGGATAATAGTAAGAGAACACAAATA
>NW_022639681.1:0-1255 GCF_010583005.1 Odontomachus brunneus
AAATTGAATTTTTTCCACCTACATTACCAAAATTACGCACTGTGCGACGGTGCAGATTCACCATAAACTTCCACAAGCATTCGATGCGCTCCAGCTGCACTTTTTTTCCAATTGAAACAGAAAATCAAAACTTCCCGCAAATGGTGCTTATTTAGAACGAAACTCGACATTTTCAACGCAGTAAAAATTAAACTTGTTGTGCAAAACTCAAAGGCTTGTAAACAATATTTGGTTGACAGATGTTGACACTTCACGATACAGCAAAAATCAGCTGTCGCCGTCAACCATTTATAGCACCTAGAGCCATCTTTTGAAAACGGACCGAACTAAGTTGTACACCCAATAGTTTTCAGTAATTATAATCTTAATACTTTTGTGCGCGGAATAATGAGACCAATTAATTGGTTTAAAGAAAATACATTAATCGAAAAATGTTGGATCCCCCTAATATTTTCAGTAAGAATGCATTTTGGAAAAATGTCCAATAGCAAAGTTGTGGAAATATGGATGAAATTTATTTCCAACAGGATGGAGCTCCACCTCATTTTGGTGTCATTGTCCGTCAATATTTGAATGAGGTCTTTCAGGACAGGTGAATAGGGCGAAGGGGTTATATTGAGTGGCCACCTCGGTCTCCGGACTTGACTCCACTTGACTTTTTGTGGGGTTACTTGAAAAGTAAAGTTTATGCCACCAAGCCTCAAGATTTAGATGATTTAAGAGGGAGAATAACTCGAGAGATAGAACTAATACCGCCGGAAACGATTGGAATGCGGTTTCAGCTCTTTATAACAGATTGGCACATTGCCAGGCTGTTGAAGAGCAACAATTTGAACATTTGTTGTGAATTGTTTGGTACAATTGAATATTTTGCCCAAGCTGACCAATTGGAATGAAATTCGCCTTAACTGGCCGGACTCACACGCCACTCTTGCCTTAACTGGCTGGACCCACACGCCACTCTTGCCTTAACTGGCCGGACCCACACGCCACTTAACAAATTGTTAACTTCAAACCTTTATAACTCAAAAAGTACTTAATGAAAAAATTTTTTATTCTATCGTTTTGGAAAGCTCTCGAGATAAGCTATAAGAATATGCAATAAAATGTAGGGGATTCCATTTAAAAAAATAAGGTTGACCTTGAAATGACCTTGAAGGACATGGTCAAGGTCATCATCTTACTCCCCGCTTGAAACCATACAACTTTGCTATTGGACATTTTCTCCAAAATGCATTCTAACTGAAGATATTAG
>NW_022639681.1:8210-12007 GCF_010583005.1 Odontomachus brunneus
GTGCATTGCAGCCCGCAGCTGCGAAGCGCTCTCCTTGACAACCGCGTTGTTACGCGGTTGTGTTCGTTAGAGATGGTCTTGAGCTGTAAAACCGTTCGGACATGCGACGCATCTCTTCGTTGATATTCGGGAATATTATAAATCTTACATCGACGAGTTTGTACATAGCCAGCAGCATTAAATTCCTTCCTAGATTCCCTAAAGAGTGTTTGACGTGTTTGACTTCTTATCGCGTGACCCCGCGATCACGAACGCGAGTGTGAGACGAGGCGTAACAATATATACACATATATATATATGGGTAATATATATACATATACTTATATGACGTTTAGCGCAAGGTTCGTCATCATATAAATAATCCTCATGACGTGTAACTATTAGAAAATATATACATACATATTTTCATAAGAAAATATAATATCCCGATAAACACCAAATATCAACGTAACATCAATCCAATAGTAATCAAAATATAAATGTTATAATTTCCCATTCAAGAATATAACTGTTACATAACACATAACACATGCATTATATTGCAGTGACATTGTTGAGTAGGAATTATAATACTAAGTTATGTTACTTTTTATTGATGCTTACTGGGTTTTTTAATTACAAATTATCTATATAATGACTAATAACGAACTATCTACAATTTTTTTTCTTGATTTCGCATATATTATTATCTTCAGACTTTTTTCTTCGCAAGTAGTTACTTCTTCTGTGAATAAATCAATATAAAAATGATTAGTTCTATTTTCACATATATATGTAAAAATATGTACTGTTTATTGTATATTTACTTAATTTTTTTGCATTTATCATCGAATGTTTTGATTTTATGTGAAATATGTTGCCTTTTATTTATGGAACTTTTGAGTAAGGTGGTAATTGTATATCGTTATCATCACTGCTTGACATAATCTTTTTTGCTCTCTCTTTTCGAGATTTCTTGAAATCTTCAAGATCATCTATTTCTGAACTAATGTCAGATAAAATTTCTGCTTTCTTTAATTTTGATAATCCTTTCTCATATGTATCCAAATGAAAAATAAAATTTAATAATGTTTAATACATATAATAAAATTTAAATATTATAACAAATGTCCTAATTTCTTACTCATAAATAACATAACACTCCTAAAATTATTTTCGTAAGTAACTTACTTGAACTGGCTAATATTCTCTTTATTTTATACAATGATATGCGGTTGTATACTGCTTTTTCAAATTTCGAATGTGAAGTAAAATGTGGCCAACGAGCAGCGCTTTTATTTTCCGTTATCCAGGAAGTGGGAATCATTTCCATACCGTCTTCGAACTGAACAATGGACCATAATTCTTCCATTATGTATACGTGTACTGTATAATAATATACATATATACATACATACATACATATATATATATATATATATATATATATATATATATATATATATATATATATATATAAAAGATGTAATAAAAAGAAATCCATTATTTTTGCATGAAATTGAAAGCTTTATTTAACATAGTCAGAATGATCCGATTTAGGTCAAATATGCACCGTTTTGTTCGATAACATGTTGCCATTTTGAAGGTAATTCCATTATGCCTCTCTCATAGAAACTCTTGTCCCTATTGACGAAAAACTGGGACAGTCGATTTTCACAAGCTTCTCTTGAGGCGAATTTTTCACCAGCAAAATCATTTGCCATAGACAGGAACAGGTGGTAATCACTTGGTGCCAGGTCCGGACTATAAGGTGGATGCATAAGAACCTCCCAACCAAGCTCCCGGAGCTTCTGGCAAGTCACTATCGATGTATGTGGCCTGGCGTTGCCCTGATGGAACACAATTCCTCTCCTATTGGCCAAAGCTGGCCACTTCTGGGCGATTGATTCCTGAAGTAGTAATAAAAAATCCATTATTTTTCCAATAGATGGCTTTAGTAATGTGTATCTCGCATTGTATAAGTGCGATCGGTTTACTCTAGATGGAGTTAGAAAGATAAGATTTCGTACTAAAAAAAACTTCTCAGACAGTTTTGTGATTGTTTGACTCAGTATTGTTTGAGCGCGCGTCAAAGATGGACACCAGCAAAGAGAAAATACGTCATATTTTACAGTTTTTCTTCGATAAAAGCGAAAACGCAAGCCAGGCAGCTGAAAATGTGAATAATGTCTATGGTTCTGATATTGTAACAGCCAATCACGCGCAATTTTGGTTTCGTCGATTCCGTTCCGGTAATTTTGATGTCAAAGATGCACAGCACTCTGGAAGGCCAATTGTCGAAAATGTCGATAAAATAATGGAAATCGTCGAGTCCGACCGTCATGTAAGCACTGTTTCGATTGCCCAGAAGCTAAACATTGCACAAAAAACCGTTTGGAACCTTGAATAAGGCTAGATACAAAAAGAAGCTCGATGTATGGGTGACACACGAGTTAACGCAAAAAAACCTCATGGACCGAATTTCTATCTGCGAATCGCTGCTGAATCGAAACAAAATCGACCCATTTCTGCAGCGGATGGTGACTGGTGATGAAAAGTGGGTCACTTACGACAACGTCAAGCGAAAACGGTCGTGGTCGAAACGCGGTGAGCCGGCGCAAACGGTGGCCAAGCCAGGATTGACGGTCAGGAAGGCTTTGCTGTATATTTGGTGGGATTGGCAGAGAATCATCCACTATGAGCTGCTCCCCTACGGCCACCTTACCTACTACACCTTACCTTCAAAATAGCAACAAGTTATCGAACAAAACGGTGCATAGTTGACCTAAATTGGATCATTCTAACTATGCTAAATAAAGCCTTCAATTTCATGCAAAAATAATGGATTTCTTTTTACTACATCTTATATATATATATATATATATATATATATATATATATATATATATAAATTTATAAATGCAATAATGGAAAGACAGCAAATTTAATGGTATTTTAACATTTAATGGTATCTTAACATATTTGGTTTCAATATCTTGTATTAGCCATATTTTTAGGTCTGATAAGTTATCTACGACAAATATTCGCAGAAAAAACGAACGGCATGGTTTATCACATAAATCTTCTCTATGTAGAAATTCATTGCTTATAATAACTTCTGTATTCAGTTCTTTATGATAAGCAATATATTTTATTTGAACAATGCTTCCATCTCTTAAATCACAGAAATGATCTAATGTATTTGTACATATTGTTGCATTTAAGCCTTTTATAATATAATACTGCGGGTTACAGCAATCTTCAATTAAAGGACCTTTTGTATGAATAGACTTTCTATCTGTTACAAAATCAGATAATTTTCCGTGCAATTCACAGCCGCGTGAAGTTAACTCTTCAATATTCGAAAAAATACAATTTCTACACCTAATTCATTTGCTCATCGTTTGCACATGTTTGCATACCAAGAATTTTCGTTTGCACACATCTAGTTTCAAAGTTATTGAAAAAACAATTTTGGGAGAACCAACTTCACACTAGCCCCCCAACATTCGAAAAAGTAAACTTTCTTTAGCTCAAACGATTGCACATTGTTTGCACATCAACAGTGTGGCGTCTCGGCAAGCGAGACCCCACGCGAGGTGCATCGCTCCCATTTAAAAGGATAGGAAAGGCCGTTTTCGGAGCGCACCTTACGCGCCGTCCTTCTAGGAAACGCGAGACTCGCGACGCCCTTCTAAGAAGCGCGAGGCTCGCGACGCGTTTCTGAAAAACGCGGCGGGGCAGTGGTAAGCGCGAGCCCGCGACGAATTCGCGGAAGCGCGGGACCTGCACCGAATTCCGAGAATCGCGAACCTCGC
>NW_022639681.1:12079-13320 GCF_010583005.1 Odontomachus brunneus
TCGCGAACCTCGCGATTTTTCGAGGAAAATTAAACTCACCGATAGCAAACACCAACAAGGAATCAGAGTATAAATAGTGGGCGAAATAACCAGTGAGACACTCCGCTCTCGAACTCCGACGAGATAATTCTCCAGAGTTTGCAACACAAACCCGAGTAAGCTGAACAGAAGATTTCACGTACGGCAAACACACGGAAGCATCCTGAAGCCTTCCTCCTGAAGGGGACAGCCTCGGGGCGAGGCTCGCAATTTAGTCCGACTACCGCTCCGCGAGAAGTATCGCGAGCTGTTCGGCACAGACAGCGAGGACGATGCGGCCGAGGCCGCGGTGAGGCCAGTACCCCACTCACCGGCTTCGTCCTTGTCCTCCCTGCCGACAACGCCCTCACCGACGCGACTACCCCGAACGCCTTCTCCACGGAAGCGACCCCGGACAGGGGAGTCACAGAAGCTGCCCTCGCCGACAGGGGATTCCACGCTAGGACGAAACAATGGACTCGGAGAGACGCACCAGCTATGGAGACTGGTGCCCTTATGTCTCTCGCCGGTTAGGTGCACCCGACCACCTTCAAAACATCTGACGATCTGGGACGTGAGAGCCCGTCGACCGCTCTCACCTAGGTATTCCGACCCACCGGGAAAGGTGACTTCACCTTCCAAGGTTCATCGGTCGACGCAGACCTCACCTTCGAAGCCGGTGCAACTGCCGGACGCCGCCAGGATCCCGACGGCACCGAGGAAGCCGGAGCCACTCTCTAGCGCTGTCAGACGTAAATTATCACCCCGTAAGCTAGCACGGTCCGAGAAATTTCGAGCTTACGGTGACTCACCGAAGAAGCCGGCGCTACTGGGGATCTTTCGGAAAGCAGGCCCGCTTCGACGGATCCGTCCATGAAATGGAACCCAGACAAGAAACCAACTCTAATACGTACACACATGACACCTACACCTATTGTACTCCGAATAAATAAGCACGTATTCTTCCAATTGAGTATAATTATTGTGTGAACCCTATCACTGCGAGTGCGATTACGAATATACGAGGGCAAGGTGAAAAGTTCTCGGCCTGACAATGAAAGACTGTGATTTTCAATTAAAAAAAGATTTTATTTTTCTACATAATCTCCCTTGACTTCAACACACTTGGTCCAGCGTTTCTCCAATATCAGTATTCCTTCCCGGAAGTGAGAGTCTGGAAGGCTGTTAAAATATTCATCTACGGCCCTCTCAACTTCTTCATT
>NW_022639681.1:13330-27429 GCF_010583005.1 Odontomachus brunneus
AGGCCGAGAACTTTTCACCTTACCCTCGTAGGCTAGATAAAGTGAAGGCGAGAAACACGCAACCACAAAAAAGTTTTCATTTGCACACATTTAGTTCAAAAGAAATTTAAAAAACAATTTTGAGAGGCCAACTTCACACTAGCTCCCCAAGTTGCTTAAACTTGACTCCCAATGCATGTAATCGATAGATTTTCGTTTGCACATTTTGAAACAACTCGAATTTTCGTTTGCACACCTCTAGGAAAAAGTTATTTGACTTTAAACTTTGGCAAGGACAAACTCACACTTGCCGAAATTTATGACTGCAAAATAAAATTGTTTGACGTATGATATCATTAGATCTTCGTTTACACATTTCGAAACAAGTCGAGTTTTCGTTTGCACATCTCTACAAGAAAAGTTATTTAAAATTGAAATTTGAGGGGGCTAACATCACACTTGGCGAAACCTAGGTTAAAATTGCAGGAAAAAATTTCCTGATGCATGATATCGTTAGATTTTTGTTTGCACATTTCAAAACAAGTCGAGTTTTCGTTTGCACATCTCTACAAGAAAAGTTATTTAAAATTGAAATTTGAGGGGACTAACATCACACTTGTTGAAACCTAGGTTAAAATTGTAGGAAAAAATTTTCTGACGCATGATATCGTTAGATTTTTGTTTGCACATTCCGAAACAAGTCAACTTTTAGTTTGTACATCTCTATAAAAAAAGTTATTTAACATTAAATTTTGGGGGGGCTAACTTCACACTTGGCGAAACTTAGATTAAAATTGCAAGAAAAAATTTTCTGACGCATGACATCGTTAGATTTTCGTTTGCACATTCCGAAACAATTCGAGTTTTTGTTTGCACACCTTTAGAAAAAAAAGTTATTTAACATTGAATTTTGGGGGGGCAAACTTCACACTTGGCGAAACTTAGGATAAAATTGCAGGAAAAAATTTCCTGACGCATGACATCGTTAGATTTTCGTTTGCACATTCCGAAACAATTCGAGTTTTCGTTTCCACACCTCTAGAAAAAAAATTATTTAACATTGAATTTTGGGGGGGGCTTCACACTTGGCGAAACCTAGGTTAAAATTGCAGGAAAAAATTGTTAAATAACTTTTTATTAAATTTTTTAATTTAAATAACTTTTTTAGAGGTGTGCAAACAAAAACTCGACTTGTTTCGAAATGTGCAAACGAAAATCTAACGATATCATGCGTCCACAATTTTTTCCTGCAATTTTAACATTGGTTTCGACAAATGTGAAGTTAGCCCCCCCAAATTTCAATGTTAAATAACTTTTCTTCTAGAGGCGTGCAAACGAAAACTCGACTTGTTCCGAAATGTGCAAACGAAAATCTAATGATATCATGCGTCAGACAATTTTTTCCTGCATTTTTAACCTAGGTTTCGCTAAGTGTGAAGTTAGCCCCCCAAAATTCAATGTTAAATAACTTTTCTTCTAAAGGTGTGCAAACGAAAACTCGACTTGTTTCGAAATGTGCAAACGAAAATCTTACGATATCATGCGTCAGACAATGTTTTCCTTCAATTTTAACCTAGGTTTCGACAAGTGTGAAGTTAGCCCCTCTAAAATTCAATGTTAAATAACTTTTTTTCTAGAGGTGTACAAACGAAAACTCGAATTGTTTCGGAACGTGCAGACGAAAATCTAACGATATCATGCGTCAGAAAATTTTTTCCTGCAATTTTAACCTGGGTTTCGACAAGTGTGAAGTTAGCCCCCCCAAATTTCAATATTAAATAACTTTTTTTCTAGAGCTGTGCAAACGAAAACTCGACTTGTTTCGAAATGTGCAAGCGAAGATCTAATGATATCATACGTCAAACAATTTTATTTTGCAGTCATAAATTTCGGCAAGTGTGAGTTTGGCCTCCCCAAAGTTTAAAGTCAAATAATTTTTTTCCTAGAGGTGTGCAAACGAATTGCAAACGAAAATTCGAGTTGTTTCGAAATATGCAAACAAAAATCTATCGATTACATGCATTGTGTGTCAAGTTTGGACAATTTGGGGGGCTAGTGTGAAGTTAGCCCCCCCAAAATTGTTTTTTAAATTTCTTTTAAATTAAATGTGTGCAAACGAAAGCTCTTGATGTGCAAATATGTGCAAACGATGTGCAATCGTTTGAGCTAAAGAAAGTTTACTTTTTCGAATGTTGGGGGGTTTGTGTGAAGTTGGCCCCCCCAAAATTATTTTTTCAATAACTTTGAAACTAGAAGCGTGCAAACGAAAATTCTTGATGTGTAAATATGTGTAAATATGTGCAAACGATGAGCAAACGAATTAGGTGTAGAAATTGTATGTTTTCGAATATTGGGGGGCTAACTTCACGGGGCTGCAATTCATGTGGTTTTTCAATGTTGTTTCTTTCATGTTGAATACATCTCCGAACAACCTGTTGTAATAGTTGGTCATGCTTTCTTAATAACTTCTTTAATATTTGCAAGTAATTTTCATACTCGAAAGAACTAAAAGTATCTAGTGTACCAAACTTTTTCGTATGTTGTGCTAAATGAATTAGACCATGCACATTATATGAAACGTTATGAGTACCATACAGCAACTTGAAAGTTGACACAAAATATTATAGAAGCTCATGAGCATAGTCAATAAGTCCTTGAAATTGTAGGCAACATAATATTCTAATTGCCACATGCAATACTAAAAAATTATTATATAAATCCTTTCGAAGAAGCTTGAAAGATATACAGCCAGTATATAATAGCACATTACGGAATTCTGTAGCTTTCCATAGTTTGACAAAAGCAAATGGTCGTGGTTTACGTACAAATTCGCATGGCATATGTAATTTTAATACATTTTCTAACTGTGATAATATTGTTTCAACTTTCCTGTGTGGTAAACGAACTTCAAGATCTCCAAATAACCAAATATATAATAATTTGCCCATGACTCCTAAACATACCAGATGCATGTAATCCAAAGGTACATTATTTACAAGATCAAAATCTGGTAGCTCTATAAGAATGGAATGCAATATGATGATTTTCATCCTTCTTTAAACGAAAATCGTTGTCTGTTCGTAATTGCGCATTTGTTTGAGAAAAACACATTTTACTATTAATGTAATTTCCTTCAGTTATACACTTTGTGCAACTGGAATAACCATTATGTCCTTTTATTTTCAACATAAATACTTTAGTTGGTGCATCGCATATAATAAAATGTATTGTACATTTCATATTCATGTTATTAATAATAATTCCTTCTTCGTTTAATATCTTTGCATCATCCATAAATTTTGCAAGAAATTCATTCGAATCCGACGGTTTTTGTATCCCATAATAAATACCTATAATAAAAACCTCTTTCGATTCAGTTATGGATCCCAAAATCGGCCAAAATTGTCGCTGCGATGATTTCGATAATGGTAATCCATCAACATTTATTAATATTTTGATATCTGTACTATTTTGTGAAAGTAACGGTATAATACTTACAAGGAAACGGTTGGGGGCGTCCCTCACCGAATTTGATGAGCATTGGATATGTTGTAGAGCATCAAAAAACATTAGACACGTATTTTTTTTATGTGCTTATCTCGAGGTTTAGGGGTTGAAACCACCCCTTGAAAAAAACGGACTTTTTCATTTTTATTTAATATTTCCTAAAATATGAGGTATATGAAAAAATATTTCAGACAAAAGTTTTACAGTATCTTATGCCCTTTCCATCGGTCTATTCAAATTTTTTTAAATGCAATATTTCCCCCCCCCCCTCCCTCTCCCCTTCGTCACCTTTGCAAATTTTTAAGTTTTTGTAAGGACAAAAATTAAAAAGCATTTCATGCCAAATCCATCGATATATAATAATAGTATGGTTCCTCGATTCAATTCTTGGCAAAACTACATGACTGATAACTTCGCGTTATAGGCACCGCGTTGTGCGAGTAGGTAAGTACTGTACGTTGCGTTGGA
Source organism: Odontomachus brunneus (assembly GCF_010583005.1). NCBI lineage: Eukaryota > Metazoa > Arthropoda > Insecta > Hymenoptera > Formicidae > Odontomachus > Odontomachus brunneus. The sequence goes on from NW_022639681.1 coordinate 17,285, forward strand.
TTACTTCTCTTCACTTGCGCTATGTTTTATAACTACTTGCGCATATTTTCTCATATTACAAGATAAAAACGAATTAATTCTAATCATATGATATGTAATATACGAAATAAAGACGTAAGCAGAGATAAATATGCTTATGTAACAACAGTAGCAATTGTGCGCGGCGTCGGCTATATAGAACGTAATACAATCGAATGATTCTATTTTTACTAATCACGATCACATGATTCTGTTTCTATGCGGAAAATGATTGCAAAATATATTAATATGAGTGACTTAATATTGTTACTGAAAAACTATGACGCACTAGTTGACCTTGTTTTTGCACTGCACAGATGGTATATGAAATATTTTCTTACATATATGCTTAATCACTTAAGAATATATCTGAAGTACAGTCGTCGATAAAAATATCCGAGTTTCATTTAAGAAATTCGTTACCTTTAAAATTTCTTGAAAACGACATCTACCACATGACTCACATTGGAATCTATGTCCCCCTTAAACCATACAACTTTTGTCTAAAACGTTTCCTTCTAAAACTTACAGGTTTTGAGATATTTGAGTGCATTAATTAAAATGAGTCACCCTGTATATTGTTGTTTTGAAGATCGCAAACGTCGTGCCAAACGACGTTCAGGAATAGAATCATGCGATCGTCATTGGTAAAAATAGATTGTATATACATACCATATAGCCACTATATAAATGTCCGTTGTACCGGAAGACTGACATTTTAACTCGTGAGTTGACAAAGTAAAGAGTTGTGCGTTGTGATAATTGTGCAATTATAATTATAGTTATTAATTTTGGATACACATACATGTGTGCCATGTGTAATTAAAGTATTGTATTATTGTAACTCATCATTTTCTATCACTTTTTACGTAATTCTCTGACTTTGTATCTAAAGAATCATTTGCTAATAAAATGTTGTGATTGATGTTTCGACGAATATTTAAAAGGTACTACTAAAATTGTTATAAGTTGATAAATTTTATTTTTTTGTTTATTTAAAATTTCATAACACCTATGTGATCTATCTCTCTATATCTTTTATAAAGCTGTTTCTCCATTATCACGACATTGATTTATTTTAGATTCACTACATATTTTTGGTATCAACAAAGAGAAGCAAAAGAAGCGGCATTAGAACTAACAGAAGACCACTGCATTTATTATAAAGTATATATTTTTTTTTTATATAATCACAGTTCAAAAGACATACTTTATTTTAATATTTTTTATCAGAATGATGCAATTTAATGCCTTGAACGTTATTACGTTGCTTTATGCAACTTTCAATGTTCTTAATCCTCCACAAAGTCCAATAACTCTAAAGGAAATTGAAATGAACGAGAAGATTGAATATATGTTGAGAGAAGTAGAAAATGATAATGAATTTGAAATAGAACAGGAGGATACTTTAGATTTTTACAATACATATGAAGTTCCAGAAGCAGAAAATGTTGATTTATTACAAGAAAATGAAGGGCAAGAATATCTTCCAGAAGAAGTTATTTGCGCTTCCGTTGAAGCAAGTATATCACATGACTATAAAAAACAAGCAATAGATTATTGGAAGAGCGGTAAAACAGGAGCAAGATCGCTTGAAGGAGTTAAAAGAAGATTTAGAAAGGTAACATCTATACGACAATTACGACGGTGGGACAACCAAGTAAATGAAGGCGGTAGTAGAACAGAAAAATTAAAAAGGATATCTCAATACACACTAAATCGCTTCAATGAAGCACTTGAAAAAGGAATGATTATTCATGACATTGACATCGCTCGATGGGCATCTCGAGCGCAAGAAGAAGAAAATGTGGACAAATTCAAAGCTTCAATGACGTGGGTAAAAAGATTCAAAATTGCATATAATATTGTGTCTCGGAAAATAACCAAATTTGTCACGAAAAAATCCTTATTATCAAAATCAAATTTTGAAAATAAATGCAATACATTTATTGAAAACGTAAAATATTACATTGGTAGATATGGATTAGAAAATATTTATAATTCTGATCAGAGCGGATTTCAGTTAGAATTTCATTCCGGTCGTACGTTATCACATAAAGGCACAAAAAAGATAGAATCTGTAGTACAGTCCATATCAGCAACTACGCATAGTTATACTATACAGCCGACAATTTCAGCGGATGGTAGATTATTGTCTCCGCTTTTCATTGTTTTAAAGGAAGTAACAGGAACATTTGGTCCTAGAGTACAGGAAACTATGTTCAAAGCGCCTAATATTTTTGTTACGGCTTCTACATCAGGAAAATTAACGTCAAATCATGTAAAAACCTGGTTGAAAGAAGTATTTTTTCCGAATGTTGGGCCACAATCTGTATTATTATTAGATTCTTGGAGTGGGCATTGTCCCAACATAATAGCGGAAACTAGAACAGATTATGCAACAGATATTGTTTTTCTAACAATTCCAGCCGGTACAACAGGACAAATACAGCCATTAGATGTATACGGCTTCCGATTATGGAAAAATTTTATTAGACATTTTTCTGATACTGTTTTATTGTTAAATCTTGCAATTGAACTTCATACTAGAAATAATATTTTGAAATTACAATCATTAACGCACCATCAATTCTCGTCGCCTAGGTTTCAAAGTTTATTTCGATATGCATGGTTTAAAAGTGGATATGTAGAGATTAGACCAACAGAGTTTCAAACACCGGTTGAATTTTGTTTCCAAAGGGATTCGAAAGTAAATTGCGATATTTGTGGCGAAACTGCCATAATTACTTGTTCTTGGTGTAAAAAATCGCTTTGTATTACACATTTTTTCCATGATCATCATCTTTGTAACGAATATGTGCAATAAATATAATACATTATCCGTTCATATGCAAATTCTGTACTGTTGCTTTAAAATATATTGTTAAATAAATATTATTGTCAAATATTGTTCTACTACAATTTATTATTCCTTTCTACTTTGTTTCCTTATATTACTATTCCATAATTTATCCGGAGTTCTCTGTTATCTTTAGCAATTAGTAATTATATATTGTATATTCACATTACACGCTTTCTCTCTCTTGCAAAAGTAATAGAATATGTGTTTCTTTTATTTCATGCATTACAATTTTATTTTAACCTGCCTTGATCTTGTATCAATTTACTTTGCAGTAAACATATTTAATATACATTGAAAACTTCTGTACAAATTGCGACGCCGCGCACATTTGCTACTGTTGTTATATATGCTTACTGTTGTTTATCTCTGCTTACGTCTTTATTTCGTATATTACATATCATATGATTAGAATTAATTCGTTTTTATCTTGTAATATGAGAAAATATGCGCAAGTAGTTATAAAACATAGCGCAAGTGAAGAGAAGTAATCCAACGCAACGTACAGTACTTACCTACTCGCACAACGCGGTGCCTATAACGCGAAGTTATCAGTCATGTAGTTTTGCCAAGAATTGAATCGAGGAACCATACTATTATTATATATCGATGGATTTGGCATGAAATGCTTTTTAATTTTTGTCCTTACAAAAACTTAAAAATTTGCAAAGGTGACGAAGGGGTGAGGGGGGGGGGGGTGAAATATTGCATTTTAAAAAATTTGAATAGACCGATGGAAAGGGCATAAGATACTGTAAAACTTTTGTCTGAAATATTTTTTCATATACCTCATATTTTAGGAAATATTAAATAAAAATGAAAAAGTCCGTTTTTTTCAAGGGGTGGTTTCAACCCCTAAACCTCGAGATAAGCACATAAAAAAAAATACGTGTCTAATGTTTTTTGATGCTCTACAACATATCCAATGCTCATCAAATTCGGTGAGGGACGCCCCCGACCGTTTCCTTGTTAGTATCCCTTTTCTCAATCCAAAATGATAATATTGATCACCAGCGCAAATTTCTATATTGCTACTTCGAGGAGTATGCAAAAGAGTCTTGGGATCTAACGGTATGTTAAAATTTCAGTTTTCACATGTATATCGTTTAATACCATCTAACAAAGAGCGCAATGAAAATTGTGGAATATGTTCTTTAACTGCCCATTGGCTCAAAAATGTTTTAAATTCAATATTCGTATTCGATGCGCAATCTATATTACTATTTTCTGTAATATTGTTTATATGATCTTGTACGATATTGTTATCAGAAAGATCATATTTATTTGATACATTCTCATCATGTGAAACATTTTCAAATTCATTTTGTATTACATTAGCATCTACTACAATATTATCGAATACTTTTTGTACTGTGTGCTCATCATATATATTTTCATTTTGCATTACACTTTGTGATGTATTTTCAGAAAATGAAGTCGACGCAGATGTTGACAATATGCTTTTATGAGAATCCATTATTAACTTTGTTTCTATTTTAACCATTTTCATTCGATGTGAGGAATTAATTACATGTTTATAAGAATGTTCACGCAACATTGTTAATATTAGCTACACGTACATGTGCTATATTGAACGTATTGACAGAGTTAGAATTACCAATATCTGCTTTTTTACATCTTTTTCTGTTTTTTCTAGTTGATTTTTCTGTTTTTCTGTTATTTCCTGTTAGATCAAGAACATCTTTATAACATTAAGTTCTTCAATATTTATAATAATTTTTACAATTACGATTGACATTTATTTTGCGTTGTGAAGATACTGTAAAAATTGTTTCCTTACTTTTCATTTTATGCAAATTATATTGTATCAATGACTTTTGTATGTATAATTAATATAATTATTTATAATTATTAAATTAATGAAGAAATAAGAAAATTGAAATTTAAATTGGTAATGTACATTAGAAAAAAATTCTTTAAATGAAAGAAATATATTTTGTTACATATAATTTCTTAACTTAAAAAAATATTTGTTAAATTTTAGAAAGTATATAATAAATATAAAGAAATATTTCTTTTAATTTGTAAAACAAGCTGTAAAATTATGAATTTATAAATAAAAAAAGTGATTTCTTTGATTTAAAATATCTATATATATAAGAATAAACAAATGATTTCTTTACAAAGAGAAAATTAGTGTTTTTAAATGTAAAAACTGTTTAAATAAATATTTGCTTGTTTTAAAAGTAAATAAAATACAAGTAAATCATTTTATAAATCTGAATAAATTATTTTCTAATATTAAAAGTATTTTTTTATGTTTCAAATTAAAGTTTCTTTTATTATCAGAAAAAAATTTATTTAAATTTACAAAATAATTTATTTTACTTACTTTTAAAACATGTAAATATTTTTTAAATATACTTTCTACATACTTTTTAAAACATATATTTTAAAAGAATCTATTCTCTTCTTTTAAATAAATCTCTTCTCTTCTTTTAAAAATTGTTACACTCTCGGGTTTAAATTCGCACACAACTGTCACACTTATAGAGAGGAATAAATAAATAACACCTTTAAAGGAGAACGAGAACTATTTTAATGGAAACTCAAATATAATTATAACCGGGTTTGATTCAGAGGCAACCAGATCTTCCACACGTCTTTACACTTCAAGATCTCATTGCAAACTCACTAATTATTTACAAGATCAATAACACGACGTTAGCTCAAAATAACATGACGTTTGCACAAAACTACCGAAACGTAGTCACGAATAGAGCAGCGCACTTCAATTAGAACCAAGACTGAAAACAGCAACGGACGACGTCGTGGACAAATATCCCAGATGCAACATTGCCTCCCCCTTTTTCTAAAATTGTCGTCTCGACAATTTACGGGGGGGAAATTTTTCAAACAGAAGGTTTCCATCTTCTTGTTCCACCCTCCACTGCTGCTTCAGGTCTGTGAACCTCATGGATCCTTCTTTTTTTTTTTTTTAAACTTCTCTTAGATGGGTAAACCGCACGTTTCTTTGGAGAATCTGTCTCCCAAACGTCCCATCTAACTCAGCATCTGTAACTCTTCCACCATAAGACCTCTTCCGCCGAAGTGCCCAGTCTTCGAACAAGGGTGGGGTAACTTTTGTGGACCCAACACTCTCAACAGACAGCAACCCAAGTTCCCACCTTGGCATACGTCCTGATTAAACATCAGCCCTGTGGAAAAACCACAATCAAAAACCACAGGGAAGGTGGTCTTCTTTCCTTTTCTTTTCTAATCCAATCCCTCAGACATTATTCCTTTGAAAACGAGTCACTAAAACAAAAAAAAAAAACACAGAACGCAAAATTTCCGTTCCTTCCAAACTAAAATACAAATTCGAAATTTTCTTAACTAATTCTGTCTTTCACAAAAGGAAGCTAACCTATCTGCATGAACTATCTTATTTTTATGTCTGACCGATCTACGAATGCAATAAACAACATCGCTTAATTTCTTAATAACCTCATAAGGCCCCTTCCAATGACTCTGCAATTTAGGAGCCTTATCTAATTTTCTGCGTGGATTGTAAAGCCATACTTTACTACCATCCTCAAAATGTATTTCCCTTGTTTTCCTGTCATAACGAGCCTTTGATCTAATTGACTTAATATTCAAATTCAAACTAACCTTCTCATGGATCTTTAACAATTGTTCATGAAGACACATACAATATTCGCTTAATGGAACTTTCTCTTTAGGAGAAGTGCCTCGTAACAAATCCAAAGGTAGTCTGAGGTCCTTACCCAGAAACACTTCCGAAGGTGAAAAACCAGTGGATTCATGTATCGAAGAATGATACGCTAATAAAAACATCGGAACCCAATGATCCCAATCTCTTTGATTTTCTAAAATGAATTTTGATAAATAATCACTAATCGTACGATGTTGACGTTCCACCTGACCATCAGATTGTGGATGCGAAGCAGTCGTCCGCGTCTTCTTAATGCCTAATAATTGCATTATTTCTTGAAATACCCTGGATTCGAAATTTCTCCCTTGATCCGTATGAACCTCTAAAGGTATACCATACCTTGAAATAAACTGCCTAACAAATGTCCCTGCAACAGTTTTGGCCCTTATGTTCTTTATTGGAAAAGTCTCGACCCATTTTGAAAAACAATCTACTATTACCAATAAATATCTATTTCCAGAAATAGTAAGTGGAAGAGGTCCCAAAATATCCATCTGCAACCTTTCAAGTGGTAAACCTACATTATAAATCTGTAAAGGGGACTTTCCTTTATTAGCTGGATCCTTTCTCGCAACACAACTCCTACAAGACTTAACCCAATTTTCAACATCAGCTTTACAAGTAGCCCAAAAGAATCTTTTACGAATCTTCTGTAAGGTTTTGTTCGTCCCGAAATGCCCTCCAGTTGGAAAATCATGGGCTTCTTTAAGGACTTTATGAATTCTTCCCTTAGGGACAACAATTTGAAAAACATGTGATCGAAGATTAGGATGCTCCCATTTCCTACAAAGAACTCCATCCTTTATTACAAACGCATCCCAATAAGAATAATAAATTTTAGTCGATAGACTACTAGGTGAGATCAACTCCCAAGAGGGTCGCTGATTATTTTCTTTGCCTTTGAAAATCGGAGAAATTGATGGATCCAAAAACTGTTCCTATGAAACTATATGTACAATATCGAACAAAAATCTGATGATATATTTCACATAGGCAACAATCTTTCATTGTTCTATCTATTACTTAAGTTTTTATCTGCATACCTAAGACTCCTCATGCGTAACTTCCCAGATAGCACAGATAATTCAAAAATAATTAAAAAAGAATTCAGTCGTATGTCACTAATTCTGAGTTCATTTTCAGATGCAAATAATTCTTTAGAGTTCAGTCCAGTGAAAAAAACTCTTTTTGCATCTAAAAATGAACTCAGAATTGATGACATACGACTGAATTCTTTTTGAATTCTCTGTGCTATCTGGGTTTTGGTCTCTTCTTTTCAGATGAACTATTGTAAATTGAAAAGCTATTGTAAGATAAGTGACCTTTCTTTTTATTTAAACTGGCTACAATAGTTCAAGAAATATATGTACACATTGAAGTATATGAAGCGTACATACAACATTTTTACAGTTCAATCCCTTATAGAAATATCATACTAAGAATCACTGATAATTACTTATTATTCAGTATTTTTAATATTGAAAATAAGTAATTATCAATGATTCTTAGTATGATATTTCTATAAGGAATGTGCATAAATTTCTTGAACTAATGCAACCAGTTTAAATAAAAAGGATATATCACTTATCTTACAATAGCTTTTTTGTTACATAACCTTACTACTTTTATTAATTATCCAAACATATTTTATGTATTTTAATTATAGTACTTACCTACGTTTATAAATATTTTTATATGCTCTGCTCTTACTCGTCTTATCAATCGTCTTATGCAATCAATAATTTATTGGCCAGAGCTAACAGATAACTGTGCGCAGTAACCACATCGCGTAACCGAAGTTGATCAGAGCAAACGGTTGGAAGTTAGTATGTTCTTTTTATCTGCACTGCTGAACTAGTCCAGGTAAGAACAACAGACCGCAAGTGTTTTTTTAGCGATCCTTTCCTTGCTATCTACACTCAAAGATATTTATAGATTGGAAAAGTGATCTCATCAAAATATTTTAAGGATCTTCTTTACAAATATACTGCGTCCGCTACAGAGTTGGATTTTGTTGTAACGGGGTCACTTCCCTCGCCTCGTTCTTTTGCTTTCGGTTTTTATCGCTTGGATAAGCTCGCCGGCGTCCAGCATCGTAATAGGAGAGAGAGATGGCAGTAATGCGCTCGTTTTTGTTAACTTACAACGAGAGTTTATTAATTTAGTGTACAGTGAGTGACGTGCATACTGCGCCGAGGCGCGTGCGATCGGTGTTGCCGGTGCAACTCGGAATGGTGGGTGGTCGCGGTGGCGGCAAGCCGCGATCCGGGCTCTGGGCCGTCGTCGTCGGGCACAATGTGCTCTGCAGTCACTCTCTCCGCTGAGTTCGATCGGCGGCCGAAACCCGGCGCGTCGTCGTCTGGAACAATGTTGGGGAGTGACGGTCGAAGCCCGACACGCTATCCGCTGAGTTCGATCGGCGGCCGAAACCCGGCACGTCGTCGTCTGGAACAATGTTGGGGAGTCACGGTCGAAGCCCGACACGCTATCCGCTGAGTTCGATCGGCGGCCGAAACCCGGCACGTCGTCGTCTGGAACTGGTGTGCCTCGAGAGGCTGAGTTCGCGGTGTCACGCTCCCGTGCTGGTCTCCTAGGAGACCGGCGGTGAACTCGTGTCGATGGTCCCGCGAGCCCCCCTTTTATAGCGGCGGCCGCGGAAATTTAACTGCGAGTTGCTGCCTCAACCTCGCGTTCGCGCCGCGTAGCGGCGGCCGGAAGGACTACCGGGCTCCCGGCGTGCTAGTAGTCTAACGGGTGTCGGGCAGCGAAATTAAGTACAGCGGGAGAACGTAACATACATATATTTTAAATTTCGACAACGGTCGAGAACAATGAAACGAAACAAACAGACTAGAACGTGGAGATTATTTAAGTATATAGGAACGAGGTGGGAACGCTTCGTTACATTGTAATTAAAGGTTCTCCGAAATTTATAATAAATGATAATTTGAATTCGCGTGCTACACACAAAGTGCCGTAAGTGCTTTTACAATTGTTTTTGTTCTTAAAATGTTCAGAAAATTCTTTTCATATTGTCTCATTCTCTAGCATAGTAATGTACAATTTTTGGTCAAGCGAATCATAAAAATATTTATATTTAATAACTAAATTATTTGAGCTATAAATAATTTCAAAAATTTATATCATCGGTCTCACTACTAATTTGAAATCACTAAGCTAAAAAGTGGGACAAAATTTATAGAATTTCTGCACACAAGAAATATTTACAATATATCCCGCAGAAATCCTGAAACTGTCCTGCAAGAATATCCCCAAGAAGTCCCGAGGATGTTCTAAAAGTGTCCTGCACATGACGTCTTAAGGACGTCCTCAGGATGTCCTGTGCATATATTATTATCCTTCAAACATCCCAGGACCTTCCGGGACATATTCAGGATAATCTTGAGGACGTCTTGTGCTGTCTGGGAATAATTATTTTATTAATTTTTATCTTTTTTCTTTTAATTATATTAATTCTTATATTAATTATTAATTATAATTAATGATTTATAATTTACTATATATTATAGTTAATTCTCTCTCTCTCTCTCTCTCTCTCTCTCTCTCTCT
>NW_022639681.1:33784-35462 GCF_010583005.1 Odontomachus brunneus
TCTCTCTTAATTAAATCATTATCGATCTTTTTTTTCTTTTTTATCATGTGCAAAGAAATTATGTTTGCATTATAATTTATACGTAACATTTTTTCCCAGCTTTCAACATATCATATTAGAAAAAAATGTCTTCTTGCAAGGAAGCAGACATGCAGGTTAACAATTTGTTGCAACAACTGGGCATAAGTGTTTATGCTGATACTTTTGCAAGTGAGTAATTACTTTTTTAACTATTTTCAAATAAATAGGTTCATAAATTTTATTTTATTTTTTATTGCATATATTATAATATTATAATATTTAAAGCAAGTGTCGTATTATATTTTTTGCCATAGTAGAACAAAGCCAGAAGTTGATACTTGTAAGCAAATTTATTTATATTTACTGGTTTTTCACTTTTTGTTTATATGATAGTAAGTCTTCATTTACAACATATAGGGTAAGTTTGATCTAAGAAAAAGAGTAGGAGTAAGAAATAAAAATAATTTATTTCGCTTATTACATTTATACTCCAACTTATACATACTTATATATACATACATTTATACTCCAACTTCCTTACACTACAAATATTTCTGTTAAAGAAACACCTCTGAAAGGGAACTAGAGTATAAACAAATACATAAAGGAAATAAATTATTTTCATTTCTTACTTCTTGTTACTCTTTACGCTAAGCTTTCTCCATGTATTGTAGACAACATGTATTGTAGACAAACTAAGAGCTGTATCTCCAATTTTGTATCTAAGGTATCTCTAATTTTGTAACTGTACACAAAAGAAAAGAAACGAATAATAGATATAAAATAATGAAGACAATAATTTTTTTTATATTTTAATTTTTTCTTTTTACATATTTTTTATGAACATACACTTTATCTGACCACTGTACCCTTATAGAAATATACTAATATACTAAATATACTATATATACTAAGAATTATTGATAATTACGTATTATCCAGTATTTTTAATACTAAAAATAAGTAATTATCAATGATTCTTCTAGTATGATATTTCTATAAGGGTAGTATGACTATTTAAATTTGTTTTAAAGTAGAAATAGAAAGTGATAGGTGCATTTTTCTTAAATTCTCAAATTACCAGTTTCTGCCTTCATTTTTTGGAAAGAATACTTAATCTAGGTATATCTGTCGTTGAGATTTATATTTTAAGACTGTTTAACCATCTGAGTTGCACGTGCGCACTTGTCATCGGGGATTGATAATTATTAAATTTTGACATACAATTAATATTCTTTGATATAGAAAACATAAAGTTAGTAACTTTATATCTTTAATAATATATATTTTAACAAAAAAAGTAATACCAGTTATTTTTTACGGTATAATACACGCGTGCCATTTTTGGATAAACATTAGCGCGCACTATTGCGCACATGTCAATCACATGGTTAATGCCTCATTCATTGCATAGTACATTATGCTTTGCACATTGTTTCTGTTTGTTATATTTATTACTTATTATATTATATATATATATATATATATATATATATATATATATACAGGGTGTTCAAAAAGTCCCGGACAGGTGAAATATCTCGAAAACTAAGCATTTTAGAAAAAAATGTTTCAGATAAAAGTTGTGGCGTTTAAAAAGATGTATTTACTGATCACATCAGTTTGACCTTGGGTTGCGTAGCGAAGGTCAGGTCAA
>NW_022639681.1:38349-52072 GCF_010583005.1 Odontomachus brunneus
AAGCTCTCGAGATGTGCTATAAGAATATGCAATGAAAAATGGGGTGTTCCATTTAAAAAAATTAATGTGACCTTGACCTGACCTTCGCTACGCAACCCAAGGTCAAACTGATGTGATCAGTAAATACATCTTTTTAAACGCCACAACTTTTATCTGAAACATTTTTTTCTAAAATGCTTAGTTTTCGAGATATTTCACCGGTCCGGGACTTTTTGAACACCCTGTATATATATATATAATATATATAATATATATATATATATATATATATTTATATATATATATATATTTATATTTATAATTTATTATGTTTAATATATTTATTATTTATTTTTATAGAATGTTGTTATTGAAATATTATGTTGATACATTATTTGGTGTTATATTATTTTTGGTTTATTATTATTTATTTATTGTCTTGTCTTTCGTATAGTGTTTGCATTATAAATATTTTTCATATTTTTATATATACATGTAGGCAGGGCAGTACATTATAAAATAGTATGCATTATAAAATTATGTTTATTTTTGTTTTATTAAGAAGCTTGCATTAATATATAATTTATTATTTTTCATTGAAGAAAACTGAATCACAATAGAATTAATGAAAAGATTAAATGAAAGGCAATGAAACATTGCCGAATTAATTCCCGAAGTGGGCCCACGAATATTCACATCTTATTGGAAAACTCATTTTTGTAGCACAAAGGAACCAAGTACATCTTTCGATATTATTGTACGTTATGTTGCAAATACTGGTGTTTTATTCGGCTTTATTGTAATATAAAATGACTCCGCACAAATTGTATATGCTTTTGGATTTCGGTGAAACCAGTAACTTTTCCAGCAACAAATATACTCTTATTTTTTTGTATTTTCTTAATTATAGGATGAACACGAGTAAATGTGCAGAATTTCTTGACTATTTGTATTTCCCAACGAAAAGAGAGAGATTGTTTACTTCACATGGTTATCTGTCAGAGGTAAAATAATGGTGTATAAATCAAAGATAGGTCAAAGTTTTATATGCAATAAATATATACGTAAGGTATTACATATATTCATTATAAAATAAAATAAAATAATTCATAGTATAATATGCAACGTGATACGATAAATTTTACAATAGTGAAAATACATAATACAATACTATTAATAAGGAATATATAAGAAAAAAGTCAAATAGAGACTTTATAGATATGAGCATAATTTCTCACACAAATCTTAAATTTCACACAATCTAATGTCTCACACACTTTTATACTTATATGAAAAATTAAAGTTCTTTAATAGTACTACTCGTAATTTTGTATTGTTATAAAACTACTCGTTTTTTTTGTATTGTTATAAAAAGAATATACAATCAAAAATAATTATAAAATATTATATATACTTAGTACACTTATATGAAACTTTCACACTTATATGAAAAATTAAAGTTCTTTAATAATACTACTTGTAATTTTTTCGTATTGTTATAAAAAGAATATACAATCAAAAATAATTATAAAATATATATATAATACTTAGTACAAAAATACAAAGAAATTACTTACGGATATACTATGGAAAAATTTGTCCGCAATACGAGTGTAAATGTGCATTGTGTAATGATTGTTTTTTCTAAAGTAGACGTAAAAGTCACAAAGTAAAACTCTCAAATAACTTAATTTCTTGCAAGGTTTTGATTTCGTGTCGGTTACATTTTTTTTTTTTTATTTGTATTCTGCCCGAACACTTGGCTAAGTAGCTCCTCGTTTCTCCAGTCGTCTGTTATATAGGCGCTCTCCTTTCTTGACTCGGTTAACAAACAATGTCTTAGTTTTGTTTACATTATCAGGTGTCCGCTTCAATTTTCTTTTTTTTTAATCATGCTTATTATTAGACGTTATATGATGAAATATAACATTAATATGAGATAATGTTAATATCCATCAGGTCTAATTTGCCGTTTCCTTACACATTCTAATTAATTGTATTATATATAAATTAATTGTATTATATTATATATTTTCTGCAATGATAAATATATCGTATAATGTCTCACATTATATTAGGTCGTCCCATAAGTTCGTGCCGTTTATTTTTCTACTATATAAAATAATATTTTAATATTACCAATGAGGCTTATGAAAAAATGTAATCACCCTCTCTTTCCACAACCTCTTCCCACTTTTTAAGCAACGGCATTATCCCATTGATATAAAATATCTTTGGTTTATCATTAAAATATTTTTGTAAAGCATTTTCTATTGCGTTTACATTGTTAAATTTCTTGCCAGCTAAAAAATGTTGTAATGATCGAAACAGGTAAAAGTCCGATGGTGCAATGTCCGGAGAATAAGGTAGATGGGATAAAATTTGCCAACCAAATTCACGTAATTTTTTTTGTATACTTTGTGCAATATACGGTCTCGCGTTGTTGTGATGGAAAATCACATTACCACGATTTACGAGTCTTGGACGTTTTTCTGCAATTTTTTCTCTTAATTTTTCGAGCTGAGCACAATACAGGTCTGCATTAATTATCTGATTTTACGGAAGCAACTCGAAGAACAAAATTTCTTGGTAGTCCCACCATACAGAAAGAAGAACTTTGCGAGGGTGTAAACCAGATTTTGCAACTCGTTCTGCTGGATTTTCTTTTTCGGTCCAAGTTCGTTTCCTTTGGGGATTTTCGTACATGATCCACTTTTCATCTCCAATTACTATGCGTTTTAGAAAGGGTTCCGTTTCATTACGTGCAAGCAATGATATGCACGTTGCCACGCGATCAAGGCGATTACGCTCCATGAGTTGATGCGGAACCCATATGTCCAGCTTTGGCACCATTCCCATTTCCTTTAAATGTCTATACACACGATTTTGACATGTTTAGCATTTGCGACATTTCTCGTACTGACAAACTCCTCGTTTCGTTAACCAGATTACGAATTATGTCTTCGTCCTCCTCGACTGGACGTCCGGCACGTGGCTCATCTTCCAGATTAAAATTTCCCTTCCGAAATCGATCAAACCACTTTCTGCATGTACAAGCCGATAAAACACCTTCCCCATAAACGGCACAAATATTATTTATTGCACTTGTTGCCGTATTTCCTTTTCGGAACTTATACAGCATGAAATGACGAAAATGGACACCCATTTCACTCATTATTTTATCGGGTATTAAATATAAAATTCTTATAACTTCACGACCTGTGGCTCTCGAATGTCTTCTACAGACTAAACTGAAGTATAAAAGTTTAGTCATCCAAGTCCTTGTATCGCTCTGTGATTATAACACATAACGCGAGAAATATAAACACACCGCAGCACGAACTTATGGGATAACCTAATACTATGAATTATTTAATTCACTTTCATAATGAATATACAGGGTGAATGTAAACAAACCCTGGTCCTTCAAATGACATATTTCTGAGCGAATTGTAAGACAATTGTTGTTTAGTAATTCGTAATAGAAGATTTACAAATGACCAAGTGATGGCAGATGAGTTGCGATAGTGAAGTCTGTCATTGCGTGTTTGTAGATAACATGTACATTAAATGCTTGTACATTAAATCAAACTGAACAAAAAGATCCTCTACTATTTTTAAATAATCATATATATTTTTAGTAATTAGTGAAATTAGATTTGTGCTTCAACGCGCATAATCATGTTATTTTCTTTAATTTATTACTAAAAATCTATGTGATTATTTATAACATGGTAGAGCATTTTTTTGTCCAGTTTGATTTAATGTACAAGCACGCAATGACAGGCTTCGCTATTGCAAATCATCTACTATATCTCGCTTTGTAGCCATTCATCAATCTTCTATTATACATTACTCAAAATATAAGCTTCAAATAAAGTGTCGGTAAAAGAAAAATTGTCTTAGAATTCCGTCAGGAATGTCATTTGAAGGACCAGAGTTTGTTTCCAATCACCCATGTATGTGATAATACATATATTCATTGCAGGGCAACACATTGAGCTGCACTTAATTTACACAACATTTCAGTTGTGAGAATGAAATACCTGAAGTAAGCCATCTTTATATTGCTCGCGGGTCTACAAATACAAAGAAGTTTCACTTACTCATGTCCACTCTGTATAATATAAAATATGTTCATTGATCAAAAAATGTAATGGTAATTATCGACTTTAGGGGAGACATCTCCAATGACCTTAACCTTGACATATGTTATTAAAAATATGTTCCTAAGTAACATGCAAAAGGTTTTAGCCGTCGCTCATTATTTATTAAAAAGTTATTAACAAAACAAGTTGCCTAAAATGATTGTAATTCTTGGACACTTTGTATATACAAAAACAATACTGTGTACCGTTAACGAGCAATATCGAATAATAACTGCAATATCGAACGACTAGCGGGGGGCGCACTCCCCCTCAAAACAAACCTAACCCAACCTATCGTCACATTAACACAAAAGTTGAACACTTTAATAAACAATGACTGACGGTTAATGTGACGATAGGTTAGGTTGGGTTAGTTTTAAAGGGGGCTGGGGGGGCGCAGCCCCCGTTAGTTGTTCGATATTGCAGTACTTACTAAAAAAATATTTAAATTAAAAACATTTTTAACATTTGTAGAACATTATGAGAAAAATATCGAACAACGAACGGGGGGGACTGCGTCCCCCGCACCCCCCTTAAAACTAATCTAACCCCACCTATCGTCACATTAACCGTCATTGCTTATTAAAATGTTCAACTTTTGTGTTAATGTGACGATAAGTTGGGTTAGGTTTGGTTTAAGGAGGGGTGCGGGGAGTGCAGCCCTCCGCTAGTCGTTCGATATTGCAGTTATTATTCGATATTGCTCGTTAACGGTACACAGTATCGTTTTTGTATATACAGTGTCCAAAAATTATGCTCATTTTATGCAACTTCTTTTATTAATAACTTTTTAACGAACAACGAACGACGGCTAAAATCTTTTTCTTGTCACTCAGGAGGGTGACCTGTACAGCATATGTCAAGGTCAAGGTCATTAGAGCTGTCTCCCCTAAAGTCGATAATTACCAATATAATAAAATAATAAATCCGAATAAAACATCATAAACCGAATAATAAACCACAATAAAACATCATAAATTGTTACTCTGTAACATAAAATAATTAACATTTTGTATATTGTATAGAGTAAGGAAAATAGCCAATGTTTGGCTAACATGAAAACCGATAATGTTCAAAGTATAACACAAAGAACAAGTGAAAATATGCGAGAAAAAACATTATGCCAAAAAAATACTTGTACTTCAAAAGAAATGCTTCTATTATATATAATGTCCGATATTGAATATACATGGTGACCCGTAAGACTTACGAAAAGAAAAATATAAGTAGAACAGATAAAAGTGAACAAAAATTATATAGGCCATTTTTTAAACAACCACGTAAAATTTCGAGATATTAATTAAAATAGTTGGGCATATCCGAGCGCGGCGACACGGCAGGCAGGACATACGGCCGCGGCCGGCGAACAAAAAGGACGATTGCTCGCGAGCCTATGTTATAGGCCAGAGAGGTGGGCCGTTTGGCATACTGAAATGAGTAGCTCCGTGTGTACGTCCGTGTACGTGTGCGTTCTTCCATTTTCTTCGCCGGTCGCGGCGAGTCGTATATCCCGCCTGCCGCGTCGCCACGCTCTGATATGCCCAACTATTAGGTGGTAAACTTAGTTCCTGCGGTTCTTTTGTTTAAAAAACTCATTTATTTCGACATCAAAAGCAAAAAATACATTAATCGAAATATTTTCTCTCGCTAGCTATACATTTTTCCCATCTTTCGGGCAACGCGTAGATTCCGCGACGATAGAACGATTGGTCTTTTGATGCAATCCATTCGTCAATCCATTTTCGCACATCCTCGTAATTTCTGAAGTATGTATCCACCAAGCCGTGCTGCATCGACCGGAACAAGTAATAGTCCGAAGGAGCTAAGTCTGGTGAATACGCTGGGTGCGGGAGAACTTCCCACTCGAGCTGCATCAGTGTTTCTTTGACGGCTTTGGCAACGTGTGGTCGAGCGTTGTCGTGCAAAAGCATGACTTTACGTCGATTGCTGGCTACTGCTGGCCTTTTTTCCAACAATGCTTCATTCAGACGGTTTAATTGTGATTGATATCGATCCCCCGTGATACTTTCGTTCGGTCTGAGTAGCTCATAATAAACGACGCCGTGCATATCCCACCAAATGCAAAGCATTGCTTTGTGGCCATGAATATTTCTCTTTGGTGTGGATGTCGATGGTTGGCCAGGGTCTACCCATGATTTTCTTCGTTTAGGATTATCGAAGTATATCCATTTTTCATCGCCAGTCACTATGCGCCACAAAAAACTCTTCTTTTTCTGCCTGGCGAGCAGAGAAATAGAGATGTTTAAGCGATTCGCAATGGCATTTGCGGTTAATTCGTGTGGTACCCATTTTCCCTCCTTTTGAATTTTTCCCATTGCATGTAGACGTTTGGAAACAGCCATCGGAGTAACATTTAATGCTGCAGACAATTCTTGGAGCGTTTGAGTAGAGTTTTCGTCCAATAATGCCTGCAAATCGGTGTCTTCAAACTCTGTTGGTTGGCCTGAGCGTTCTTTATCATTGACATCAAAATCACCACTCTTAAATCGCTGAAACCATGCTTGGCATGTTCTTTCCGATGGAGCATAATTGCCATAAGCTTCGAAAAGCAATTTATGAGCTGCAGCTGCAGTTTTTTTCAAGTCAAAGTAATGAAGCAGCACATGTCGAAAAAACAACTTATCACGTTCCATATTTAATCAAAAGAAAAAATAGCACTGCTCGCTTAAATGAATCTCTTCGCACTGAATTTTATTGACAAATGTCTAACCTCTAAAATGCAGCCAGTTTCAGATGTCAAGATAAATTACACCTACAACTAACGTCATCTAACTGTGAGCCGCAGGAACTAAGTTTACCACCTAATATTTTAATTAATATCTCGAAATTTTACGTGGTTGTTTTGAAAAATGACCTATACAATTTTTGTTCACTTTTATGTGTTCTACTTATATTTTTCTTTTCGTACGTTTAGGCAGGACACCCTGTATATTGGGGCTATCTACACGGATAGAATAATTCTCAACAGTTATAAAAGTAAAGAATTAAATATATCCATGAGGAATAAGTTATGCCATCGTCGCTTATATGGAAGCCAATAATATTGTGTATGTTTGCAACAGAATAATAAGATATTTTATAATATTATATATTACTTTGATAACTATATAAATAATTATATTCTGAAACACTGATATACTGGATATCTCACAGCTATGAGAATTTTTTAATTGCTAGAACACATCAAAATAGGTATAATAGTTTTATATAATTTCGCAAAATTTTCAATACTTTTCCAGTAGAAAATTGAACTGTCTAAGTGAATGAATGCACGACAAGCGGTTGACAGTACATTGCATGTGTCAAAATAGAAGGCCTATGAAAACAAAAATTTCTGACTTAGATACCTTTAGCAATGATGAGCGTAACAGGTGATAGCAAAAGGTGAAATCGCACAGTTAACAATAGTGACATGGAAGTGATGTCGAGGTAAATCTTTTTTCACATATACCTTCAGTGTCCTACATACCACTTGCCGTATGTTTCTTGCCTCTGACAATTTAAGGGGTAATACCACTGTAACAGCCTAAAAAAAGCGTTTTTTTGACAATTTTTTTTTTAGGTGAAAGAAAAGGTAATAGAATAATAATATTTGAGGAAATTATTAAGCATATATTTAAGTTTAAAAAAAAACATTATCATCGATAAATATTAAAAAATAGCGACACTGGAGCCATTCTCGTGAGGCTTATTGAATTTGATGCGCTCTGCGGCACGCAGTGTAGCTGGTGCAAATTTGAATCTGGAAAAAAAAATTTACTTAGTCTACATGTTCATAGCTAGTGAAATACGTAGGGAATTTTAAAAATATTAATTTTTGTGTGATTGGCGAGTATTTGAATTAAGACGTTCAATTTTCAACAAAAAAAGGGGTAATCATTTGTTAATAAATAATGTTTAAATTAATTTATTGAAAATCCCGTACGTACTTCACTTCAAAATGTTATTTTAAAGATATTGTTAAAAATTTGAATGAAAAGAATGAAAATTGTTGGAGTTATGCTGCGTGCCGTTTTGAAAAATCGTGTTTCGAGAAAAACGCGTTTAAAATTTTGAAATGTGTTATAGATATGAAAAAATGAAAAATTCGACTGTTTAAAAATTTTTACCATTAATCTACTATCCCAGGACAATAAAGCTGCCCTCCCAAGTTCAAATATTCTTCCTCATTGTCTTTCCTCGAAGATTTTATGATAGAGCGTGCCTCTTTTGCCGTATCTGTCAAAGACAGCTCGGCGTGCTTGATCCGCTTAGCATATTCAAGACAAAAATTGTATGATTGGACGCCAATATCCATCTTCAAAACTTTAATGATTCGTAGAATATTAGTCAGACCATCATTAAAATTGCACACAGCAATATTAGTCGTTATATTCAAGACTTTATTGCCACTTGAATAAGATTTTGGAGCCAAATTCCAAACAGTAGCATTGAAACTTTCGTTGCTATTTTGTGTGTAGCCTCCCAAGCAGCGGTTTAGCAATTCGTCTCGGCTCAACTCCTCATAAATCGGTTTGATGGCTTTAAAAACTTCCGCAGAAAGCAGCGGTTTATGATGGAAAGTGTCCAAGGAATCCGTTGCTTGCGTCTTCTTGCAGACACACCAAGACTCTGAGCACTTCTCGTGCTGCGGATTTTCGTCGGTTGATAACTTATGAAATAAGGTCTCCCAGATTTTATTTTTCATATTTTCCAAGGAGTTCGGATTCCGACGTATTGCCAAGCCATAATAAATTGTTAATTAATCAATTAATTTGGCAATTAATTTACCTTTTCTTCCGAGGCCTTTCACGTTTTTTTTTCAGATTTCTCAATCGAGTGCCCATTCTCTTTTGTACATGATCAATACATTCTTTCTTTAGTACTTCAAAATTTTCGTACGGATTTTTATCCTTTATGCCTTTGAAGGTTTTGCTGTCACCATCACCGATGTAGTTTGCGTATTTGAGGCCGTACAAAGTTTCGGAGCGTACGAACATCTCGACGACAGCGTTTACCTCCATCTTACCAGATGAGCCTTCATGGTTAGCTTGACATTCATCGGCGTGTGTTATGTACCATTCTTCATACTCAGTTGTTCCTAATTTATTCTCCCAGTGCTCGCAAGACTTACAGTACTTTGACTTCACTTCAACATCAACGATTTTGCCTGTAAACCATCCAATCAATGATGTAATTCCAAAAAGCGACGAAAATCCGTGTTTCCTCCACGAACCATCACTAGAAACAGTTACCCCTTCAAATTGTCCATTTTCTTCACTTTTATTTTTCTTTTCTTGCGCTGCATTCTTCATACTAGCGTCTCGTACTGTTGCCGTTGCGACCAAAATCATATCCACTACTTTGCCGTAAAACGATTTAAATATCGGTCGTGGCAATTTCATAAATGCACAAAACTTTATTATTCCATGTAGCCCTATTCCTAGTAGTCGCATTTCTAGCACGATTCGACGGTTAATTTCATATGCATTTCGTATGAATTTACTACTTGGAATGGCAACTTCTGGGCATTTCGGGCAAGCGATAACTATTTTGAAACCTAAGCCCCGAGGACTTCTTTCACGAAACGTGATGTCTGAATCGCACGTTTTACACTTTATGTGTTGCGAAATGACAGAAAAAACGGCAAAAAAATTTATAATTCTAAAGCCGAATCCATAATTAACATCAAAATCTTCATCACAAACTTTTAATTTCTTAGCAGAAGTACTGACTCCTTTCAAATCGCTTTCAGCCTCAAATCTATTCAACGGTCGTCTCGATGATGCATTGCTCTGACGCCGCGTTGGATACGATTTTTTCGTACCTTTCCTGCCCAAGTACAATTTGCGTCACTCATTGTAACTTATAAGCACTTTGAAATTACAAATAAACTGTTAAAAATCAGCACTACAAACAAAAACGTGATTTCAAGCGAGGAAATTATGTCTTTTTTGTGCATGTACTGACGCTATACTAACGTACTTTTGTTTGCAAATGCTGCTAACTAAACATAAACACTTTCTAATGGCATCTGTTAGTGTATTAGAGAAGTTATAAATCAAAAGGTAAGACATTAGGCTGTACCTTCCCAGCAGGGGTTTATTTGGCGCAAGTAGTTATATTTCGGAGCAGTCCGACACGCTTGCGGGAGAGCTCGAAATTTCAAGGAAAAGAATTTCTTTTAGGTAATAAATTTTTTGCCCCATATTCTAGAAGGTTCTAAGCATCTTTTAAGCCAATAAAAAAAAATCGATTTTCTGAAAAATGTACAATGGTGTTACCCCTTAATGTTTTACTTAAAAATTTGAAGAAATTTTGCATGATGTAACACTTTTATAGCTATTTGAATGTGTTGTGCCAGTTAAAAAATATTCGCGTAGGAGCTTTGAGATAACCTCTACATACAGGATATCTCGTTTTAAATTACACAGTCAATTTTCTCCGAAACTATCGATGATACAAAAAATTTTTTAAATATAAATAGAACGGTTTCAAGAGGAACGTATAATGGTACGTATGTTAGTACCTTTGTTTGACTTTGTTACGTATACGTGAGGTAAAATAAAAGTCAAAGGCATCAATCAGATCGGGCAAACTCTACGCGATACACTTTGGATAACGCTAATACTGGCAGTACTGAAGTGCCAGTAATTAAATATAAAAAATGTTAAGTCTCATTAAAGTACTTAATAAAAAGTAATTAAATTATAGTATTTTGAAAACATTTTGACATTAGATACAAAAATATGCAATTAAAAATACAGGTTAAAACATGCTTAAAACAATTAGGTTCGCTTTCATATGATTTTACATACGTCACAAGGCCTAATCAAGGTCATCGTTGTAAATCCCTTTTCAAACCGTTCAACTTTTATCTGAAACATTTTTTTGTATCATCGATATTTTAGGAAAAAATCGATTGTATCATTTGCAACAAAATATGCTGTATTTATATAATTCTTTTCAGAATGACAAATGAAATAGCGAAAAGTATTGCAAAAATATTGTTAAGGTATTCCCTTTAGAAGCTGGAACCTATTTTATAGAAGGAAAAAGAAAAAGTATCACTATACAGAAGTCTATAGCTGCAAAAGGCAAATTATTATCATGTTAGCGTAATAGACTGCATGCGTTAAAAATATTAAAAAACTTATTAGAGGCATCTGAAAATTATGGTTCTAATAATGATAATAAAGAAGATAATAGTAATGATGTAAAATTATTTGTGAAAATAATTTAATAATTTTATTAATATTTTATGTTTAATGTGTTATTACAAAAATGTTATGTAATTATTTGTCAGTAGATAATGAAGGTTTAAAAAAAGCTATAGAGTGGTTAAAAATTAACCAAGCGCCTTGGGAAATAGTAGTTAAGAAATAGCATTTAACATCTCAATATCGTTTAGAAACATTAATGAAATCACCTGATAAGATATTGAGTGACATATTTGAAGAATGGCAACTTTTAAAACATCCATATGAATATAAACTTGTCGAACTCGATTTTGATGACATGCACTTAACAAATTTCCGCTTGACTATTGATAATTGGATGGAGTTTTTTAATATAATCAAAGAAAATACAGAATTTACAGACAAAAATGATAATTATTCAGAATTGATTGAAAAATTAAATTTAGATATATATGAAGGTACAGTATTCCAAATGATCACATGTATATCATTATTAATAAATTTTATTTAATAATTGTATTTAATAAATTACATGTCCTCTAATGGCGAATTCAATTGAAAACACTAATGCAATGCACTTTATGGCCGGTCATAATCCCTTCTTATATTTCAACAGCACTACCTGAATTTTATCTTATATTTAAAATCATATAACGTTTATCTTTAGATGCTGTACTAATTGTTTATTTAGCTACGGGGAGCATTTGAAAGCGAATTTAAGACAACTTTAAATTTGAAATAAAAAATCTATGAACTATGAACCGGCTTTTTAATGTGATGTTTCATATTAGTATGCACTAGTGTTTCTAATCGAATTCTATATTAGTTAAGACTGCTCCTTCGCCATGGACTGGTGACGTCAGAAACGAGGAAGTTCCTGCTGCACGTTTATACGAGTTACATCAAAATAAATGGACATCTATAAAATAATACTTATCGATTAAACCCTCTTCCACAATATCCCAAAAACAATAATTTTCCTTTAATAATCAAATAATAACTTTGAAATGATTGACATTTGAGGAATATGCTTAATAGATTACAAATGCCATTTCATGGATATGTATTTTTATGTCAATATAATCTATATTTTAATATTTTAATCTATATTTTAATCTATGAAAATTAATTACTTAACTGTGAAATAATTGTAACATGAACTTACGTTACAATCTCTTTTCTTATAATTTCTGTTATAGTAATTGGATGGATATTTTGTTATTGTCATAGCAGAAGAAAAATATTCGGAGCATTTGACAAATTAGCTGCATCGATCACATGCATCGAATGTCATTCTATGGATATAGCTTTATATATAGTTGTGCTTTGCAAGAATTTGTCGCTTATATCATTTTTCGCTTCTGACGTCACCAAGCAAAGACAGAAACAGCAACTAGTTAGATTTTTTTAATGAAGAGAAAGCGGTAGGTTGAGCGCGAAAGTCCAGAAAAGTAGCTTACTTTTTAGATACTTTTAGCAAGGATCATAATACGCGTCACCCGGCATTCACAAAGAGTTGTACATTGCATTGCCTCTCGCTATCAGCTGACCGTTAATATTACTAAGAGTATCTAACATGTAAATCATTTTCTTTTCTCTCGAATGCGATCTATTGCTTCACGTGGACACATTGCCATCTTTTAGTATATAATACTTTCATTTATGTTGATATCTTCCCTTTGCTAAAGGCTTACATTACAAGTCACCTTATATATTTCCTTGCTTGTAATGTGTCTTTTTTTTGTAGATACTAAAGTTGCAATTACAGTGGAACTTCTCTCGTACATGGTACTTCTAAAACAAAACGTTAAACAAAAATGTTTTGCAGCCAAGAAGCATTATATTAAAGCATCCATTACTTTATCAAAGAATAGCATGATAAAATATGTAGCTGTTAGTATATTTGTATATAACCTTTTTATTTAAATAATTATGTATGGTATTTTGGTAAGTGTAAAATTTAAATATTTTGTTCTAGACTTCTGCTGATATTACAAAAATTCGTCAAGAAACCAGCAAGCAAGCGAAAGAACTGCAAATATCAGTTCAACCTTACATTATACTTGTGGGATCATATGAAAATGTTTCAAACTCGTACGTGACAATCGATGAAGTTTTATACACGACGGAATCAACATTACAAGCAGTAGATATTTGTTTCAAAGTTTTCCACGTATTACAAGTGAACTATCCGAATGTCAGTAAACATCTGTGGATACTTATACAAAAGGGATTATACAGAGTGTTCGGAAAGTACCGGGACGCCCGAGTATCAGGAAAAATATAAGTTTGACAAAAAAATGTTTCAGACAAAAGTTGTGGCGTTTAAAAAGATGTATTTACTGATCACATCAGTTTGACCTTGGGTTGCGTAGCGAAGGTCAGGTCAAGGTCACA
>NW_022639681.1:52181-59362 GCF_010583005.1 Odontomachus brunneus
AACTGATGTGATCAGTAAATACATCTTTTTAAACGCCACAACTTTTGTCTGAAACATTTTTTTGTAAAACTTATATTTTTCCTGATATTCGGGCGTCCCGGTACTTTCCGAACACCCTGTATAAGTTCCGCACAAAATAGGACACGTTATTTTCAAATACGGAATATATTCTGAAGAAGCTCGAAGACAGCCAAGTATGTAATAAACCAACAAACAATTAAAGTGAGTTTCATTTTTCTTTTAACTCATTGTTGTTATAAAAAAACAATGAGATAAAATAAACAATTTTATTTTTTATGTATGCAACTGCGTTCTGCATTCCGATAATATAGAGATCGTTAGTACTCTGATAAGTTTTAGATGGAAGTAATATAAAGATGCACAGTTATTATCATAAATATCGCAGCTATGATAAACAGTATAACCGTGAACACTTTCTGCTTGTTTTCCACTAATTCCTTTTTTTGCTTTTCTGCTTATTTATCTTTTTTATTTTACCTTTCACCTGTCTCATGATTTTGTCGAACGCTTGAGACGAACATATATAAGAAAAAGTCCTAAAGGACAGAAATACGATCATCAGTCGCTCATGCAAATTATATTTTATTCCGATAATATTGTACTTTATATATAAATATAATATAGACTAAGTTGAGCACATATTTAAAGTACATCTTTATAGAAATTTAAGAAGTTGGAGATATATTGTAATAAATGTCTAATTTATTAGAAATCTTTAATCTATTACCACATTTCTAAATTTATTTGAAATTTAATAAATGTCTAATAAATTTGAAATTTAAAAAGAAAATGATTTTCAGTACTTTTATAAGTACTTACTACAGCAATAATGAAACTATTAAAAATCATTTGTCAATTTATTATTAACAAAATCAATTTTCTATAAAGATCGTACTATCTGAAAAAATGATTTTTGTTATTTTATTACTTACATTTTTTTCCGACAATTATATATTTTTATATAACTTAATTACGAAATTTAATATTCAATATGTTCTATATACGTTTTGTAATCAAATGTTTTTATGTTTTACAAATCTTCAGTGCCATGTTAAACTAAAGCATTTTGACTATTTAAATACGGAAGTACAATGTAATTTTTCAAATTGCTTACAGTCATATAGTACTGTATATAGTTTATGACGACATATATCTACAGCCTATGATACTGTGTCTAGTCAACAATATAATATTAGTGATACAGAATTGATGTTGTTAAACGAATCGATACAGAAGGTACACAGCTCTCAAAATGTGGTCAATACGAGAAGTATTAACAAATCGATACAGAGAATACAAAGCTTGCAGAATGAAGACCACTTAAATGACCATGATATAAGTGCAACTGCAATATCATATGAAAAAAAAAATTATTTATTTCTTAAAACTTTTAGTTGTAAAATAATGAAAGAAATTTTAACTTTCGCAAAAATGTAACTAATCGCAAAATTGTATTTATTTGAAAATTTAAATAGGAGGAACGTACATAAACTTGTTATTGAAGTCTTGTTTAAGTATATATTTGAGAGTTTCGAAATGTTAGAAAAAAGATATGTCTATAATAATAATATTTGTAATTATCTAAATATTATAAAAAAAACTTGAAAAAATTTAAAAGTGAGCATTATACATTGAAATATTTAGTAAATACAAACTGTTTAATCAAACCAATGGCAATAATTCATTCTTTTTTAGCCCCAAAAAGGAAAAAGTTAAAGAAATAATTAGTTGTATATCATAAAAAAATTGTTCTGATTCCTATAAAAGCTGTTTTAAAAAAATTTTTTAGAGCTTCCTAACGTTCTTACTAGTATTTTAAAGTTCATGAACGAATGTAAAAATAATACAACGTTGCTAACTTCAGTGTACCATGGTGAAATGTGGAACTCCATACCATCAAAAGAAAATGAAATCATTTTACCAATAGCTTTATTTTTTGATGATTTTAAAATCAATAATAGAATCTCACAAATCTATTCATAAATTAGGTGCTGTTTATCTAAGTATATTAGGTCTACTATAATAATAATTTAGGTCTGAACAATTCTCGGTTTTTCAAAAGGATTTAATACTCAATATTACTGTCGTGTTTGTAGAATCAGTAAAAAGAATGCACGAAATGTCGTTAATGAAAAAGAAACATATATTACGCCAAATGACTATTATAATCATATTATTAACTCAGCGTTTGAAATAAAGGAAGAATGCATATTTAATAAAATCCCAAATTTTCATGTATTACACAATTTTTCTATAGATCCAATGCACGATAACTTGAAGGGCATTTGCAGATATGATACCGCTAAAATATTAAATAATTTTATTTACGTTCAGAATTTTTTTACGTTACAGATTTTTAATGAGAGATTAGCACATTGTAATAATATGTTTAATGATAATGTACCACTACCACTTAATTGTGAATCAATAAAATCCGGAAAAATTATTTTAACAGCAACTGAGATATATTATTTGATCAACAATTTGTGTGTAATAATTAATGATCTTGTACCAGAAAACAATTTAATTTGGCAACTATATTTGCTTTTAAAAAAGATCGTTAATATATCTTGCTCACATTTTCTTTTATCAAAATGTATTAAAATATTTCAGCAAGTTGTAACTAAATATTTGACTTTGCATCAAAATATATTTAACATTCCGTTCAAACCTAAATACCATTTTTTATTACATTATGTACGAATTATGGTGCAAAATGGGCCATTAAATACAATGTCGTCTATTCGCTTTGAGACAAAGCATAAACATTTAAACATTTCGCTAAAGTTATCACTTCTCGAGTCAATCCTTCTTACACTCTTGCTTTGAAGCATCAGTTACAACTCTGTCATCAATCTGTTTGCAATGAAGGCTTTTCAAATCGCTTACAACATGATGCTACATTAAGCAAATTTACTGAAGTATCAGAATACCTCGATTTGAAGAATGTTTTACCTCAACAAATGATACATGACGACTTAAAAACAGTATCTTGAGCTATAGTAAATGGCACACGTTATGAAATAAATAATGTTATATGTACAAATGTTTATGATCGTTTCTTTCTAAAATACGATATATTATTTTAAATCAAAACAAAGAAGTATTTTTTCTGTTACGAAAACTTTCGACTTTAAGTTATAATCGACACAAGAGTGCATATAAAATATTAGAACAGGAACAATTTTTTTTATAAAACAAAAAGACTTATTAGATTACCATGTATATCTTATAAGTAACGATAATTATATTTTCTGTGGTAACTTTTTTTAATTGTAAAAGTATTACATATTGTAATAAAGATGTGCAATATTGTATGTGTTTGTGTTTTATCTCCCTTATAATATGCGGACAATTACACAACATTTAAGATAAAAACACCAATCGCTAAACATATACCTAAACCGAAATATGGACATTCTTATTATTTTCGTC
Organism: Odontomachus brunneus; assembly: GCF_010583005.1. Taxonomy (NCBI): domain Eukaryota; kingdom Metazoa; phylum Arthropoda; class Insecta; order Hymenoptera; family Formicidae; genus Odontomachus; species Odontomachus brunneus. The sequence continues at coordinate 55,638 of NW_022639681.1, forward strand.
AAGAGTATACATTTTTAGAAATGTGTGTATATACACACACATATTTAATATAGGTATTAAATATTTTGTAAAAAGTAAAAGTTTCTTACTATATAAATTTGATTTTTTTAAGTTAATTAAGTATAATTATTCTATTGGATAAACTGTTTTGAATGTGTAATAAAATATCTATTATTAAGGTCCCTGGCTCCTTGCGTTGTTTATCTCTTTTAATGACGTCAGAAGCGTAAAAATACATGCTACAAATTCTTGCGAAATACATTGAAATAAAAATATATATTCATAAAGTAACACTTGCAATAGATTAAACAAATTTGTAAGATATTCCGTGTTCTTCTCATTTGCTTTAACAATCAATAATTTGTCGTAAATTAACGTGACATACAATTCATCTTCTTAACCTATTTCTTCGCCTATTTCTATTTAAATTTATTTATAATAAATTATAGATTTATAATAAATTACAGAGCAAAAGAGGAGAACACGGAATATCTTACAAATTTGTTTTATCGATTGCAAGTGTTATTTTATGGATATATTTTTATTTCAACGTATTTCGCAAGAATTTTTAGCGTGCGTTTTCATGCTTCTGACATCATTAAAAAGAGATAGACAACGCAAGGAGCCAGGGGCCTTAATGAATTAATACATGTAAATTATGTGATAATTATCTTTAAAGTAATTAAAATATAATGTAACAAATATTTATCACTTTGCAGAAAATATATTTTAATAATTAAGACTGATTTTTGTTATAGCACAATTATTTGCTCATTTATTAAAAAAATCATTTATATTTCAATAAATATTGATTCTTTTATAAGACAAAAAAATGGAATTAAATAAATATTTACTATTGCGGGTAATATTTTGTAACAATTAAGAATCATTTTTTGCATTACAAAATCTGTTCGGGTTTCGAAGCAGATGAGCTTTGAAGATAATATTTCAGTAAATTCAGTAAATTCAATAATATTTCAGGAAATATATAATAGGTAACATATAACATCTGTTCCGAAACTTGAGCATATTTATTCGCGAATGATATCGAGCAAGGACACGTAAACAAGCGGGTCCATGGCGCGTTCCATATAATCAACTCGCCACGTCGAAGTAATCTTTGACGTTGGCATAGCAACCGCGGCCTAAACAACGATTCCACGAATCATCAGCCGGCACACGCCGCGGATCCTCGCGTCTCAACACTTTATCTCCTTTTAAGGAGATCAAGTAATATGTCAATCTAATAATCATCTCAACGCCAATCCGCGCGCGATAGAGCACAACCCAACGGATATATTAGATACCGTTCGCGGCAACTATGGATACTTCTTCTTCTTCTTTTTCGCACTAGTTTTCAGCTTCAGAGTATCTAGAGCTATCGTGGTCCCCGAGTCATCAGTTTCTCTTATTGTCAGTCTAATTTGCTCGGGACTCTCAATTGCTTCATATGAAGCAAATTACGAACGTAAAATCGGAGCCTGCCGTTTGCGAAGCTTTCACCGTTTAACAGTGTGTTCTCTTGCGCGACTGATTACGCTCGGTTCTGATCCACGCGAAATCACGTCCGGACTCAGCTCTCAGACCTTTCGCGACTGTCTGGGATTTAGGAGCAATTTATTGTAATTTTTGGAACTGGTTGCGCCAGATTTAAATCAAGCTTCGACAACAATCCGCGAGTCACAATCCGAGGTCACCGCGTTTGAAGACGTCCGTCGTCCGCGGCAAGATTTCCGACACGTACTCCTCTTCATGCGATTCAACAAGATATCCGTCGTGATTGTTGTGACCGGCTGATCGATTGTGAGAAGATTTCCGTTTTCAACCAAATCAAGCTTGAGATCAACACGACCAACAGATCACACGAATACCAGAATAAAGTTTTGTTAATACGAAGTCAAGATTGCTTTACTTTGGCATTACACCAATTCGTCTCCCATTCCTCACGTCACCGAGCCTCGTGCGAGGCCGTACCGGCAATCAGAAATTGCGCGGAATAACGCCGCAATTCTGATACAAAATCATTTGCTTCATCTGAAAAAAAGTACACTTTTATCGCAATAAATGTATATTCTCTTGGAATAAATTAATCAGTAATGCAATAAATATTTACTGCTGATAATAATAAATATTTGCTGGTAATATTTCTTAACAATTAAGAATCATTTATTTTATTGCAAAATCACTTGCTGTTCTTGGAAAAAACTGCATTTATATCGCAAGAAATATATACTCTGTTTTAAAACATGAAACCGTAATGTAACTAATATTTATTAGACTAAAACACTACATAAGCGCGCGCTACGCGCGCGCCATTTAACATTTTTATATATAAAATGAATAAAACATTATATAAAAACAAGTACAATCACGCCGACCAAACTTATGATCAGTTACCTCACTTTAGAGAAGAACATGAAATTAAACAGTGATGCTAATAACGGTCGATGTTATATTAAATGTTTACGACGCGCCGCCTAATCTCTAATCTAACCGATTGATTGTATTCAACCGCTACAGTTTAAAAAGTCCGACAAACACGTCGTACAACACATGTAATTTTAGTTTAGAGATCAGACTGTACATCGTAAATTCCTAGCGATTATATCGTTGGTCACATTTGATACGTAGAAAGTTGTAGAAGGAACATAAAAAAGTAAGAGGATCAGTTTCATCATGTGTACATATTCCAATTAACCCATCGTGATATGTTCCTTCGTCCATGTCTTTTCGACCCAGAAAGACGTGAAAGTCTATCAGTATGGATAAAGTTACACGTTTTTTTGTCTTACTTTACATCTACAGCTACCACATGCGTAAACGTTTACATGTTTTATGTCATCAGCTAAAAAGTCTCTGATTTATTCGTTATGCGTTCTACATTATGCGTTGCGCATTATGCCTTTGTGCAACAGCGCACTCTTTCCGTTTAACCAAAGGCTGGAAATAATAGCTGATAATAGTTTGACTTCAACGGAGAAATGCAAGATTCAATTTTGCACATGATATGCAGTTCTAAAATTGTTTATTCTGCATATAGCAAAAAAGTGTAAGCATATTCGTAATAACAATTTCATGATAGGAACATTTCTGGGGATAATATTTAATTATATGTTTAACCAATATTTTATTTACAGAGTTTCTTTTACAAATTATCTATTTATTTAACATTAATTACAAGCAGATCATGTTGTAACTTTTAATCAACTTTTAACAAACATTTTAAAATAAAACACGAAACAAATAAACGTTTTAACGCAATTTATATTTTTTTCAGGGTCATATTTGCCGAATATATCGCTAACGGAGGGGTTTCTCTTCATTTTACAAATTTTGAAATTTTCATATTTCCCTGTAAAAGAGAAATATATAGATATAACAAATACATTTTGCAAGTGTGATAAATATATTTACTTCTTGAGACGCTTCCAATTTTCTTTTCTGAGGTGTCTCATTTGTTCTAGCTAATAAAATTGTTGACATCCATTCCTCTAATTTTGTAATATCATCCAAGTTATTAATTTCTAAGTACGGTGGATTGACTGAAAATATAAAAATTTTATATAATTTTGTTACACGCATATATATATATATATATATATATATATATATATACAGGGTGTTCAAAAAGTCCCGGACCGGTGAAATATCTCGAAAACTAAGCATTTTAGAAAAAAATGTTTCAGATAAAAGTTGTGGCGTTTAAAAAGATGTATTTACTGATC
>NW_022639681.1:59910-61708 GCF_010583005.1 Odontomachus brunneus
TATATATATATATATATATATATATATATATATATATATATATATACATATATACATTCATATAGAATGAGTTTTAACCGATGAAGCTTTTTACCGTAAAAAGCAGGTTACCGAGAGCAATTGTAATTGATTAACCAAGGAAAAGACGGTCTGCGAGCATTTTCATATCTATATTTTCAGGTAATTCGTATTCATCTAAATTTAGAGGATTGAAAAGCGAATCAGATAAAGATTTCGATTCTCTGATTCAGATCAAATCAAACCAGGTGAAACTTAAGTTATAAAAATGCGCGCAGGCCGTCTTCACGTTACTCGAACAATTACACGTAACATTGGTAATCTGTCCCAAATGATAAAAAGCCAGTCATACACGGGATCGTACCGAATCTCCGCGAGAGGAGATCTAGGGTACCGCTACCCGGGCGATACCACGCGGGCAACTTCGCTGTACTACTATTGATCGACCGCTTATACTGTGCTGCATCGAAGAGCAGCTTTCAGCATCGAAAAAAATTGTCAACGAGAATTAAAGAGGCGAGAAGCCGAGAAACGTCAACAAGACGAACTCGGGAATACGCGACAATCACACCGTCCGCGTCCCGCGCACCGCGCATCGCTGCTCGCAAGCCATCGCATAAACAAGCCTCTGACAGTATACAAATGACCAAAATCAACGGCGTCGACACATATTATTTAATTTAATTATACACAGCATCAGCTGGTTATTTTAAATATATTATTAAGTTTGTTAACCAACCACTGTTTCTAAATTATTCCGCCTACCACGAATCCGAACCGCCCAGCGATCCAAAACGCGACGCATCGCAATTACAATTAAAATATAAACACATCTTCTTTTTATTAATCTAAATTTGTATTAATCTAAATTTTTATTAATCTAAATTTATATTAATGTAAAAACTTAAAAAATTAAAAAAATGTTTGCAGATGGATCCTTTGGCAAAACAGATAGAAGATTTGGAGGACTTGGAACCCAGCGAGTTATTGAGCTCGAACAAAGTATTTGATCATGTAAAAATTTACGATTCAACAGTGTGAGTATTTCTACATATAGAATTTTGGACTTAATGAATGGTTTATTTAAAATAATAATATATAGAATTTATGCTCTGAATACCGAAATAACGTAGCGCTTCGTAATTTTCCAAATTCTAAATTAACATTTAATCGATAGGGAAATTATTGGATATGTGGATAGAATCGACGCTCTCCGTTTAGTTGGTGAAAAACTCCAATACAAAATTTATAAATTTTTTTAAAATAACGGGATGGGTAGAAAAGTACAAGTTGTGACATGGAACGAGGAAATAATAAAACTGGAAGACAGAATTTTACCGAATTACGTAAGTACACAATTCTATTCCCTCTAGCATAATAATCACACAATTATTATGTTGTTTATATAACAAACTTATTTTTATAGATTGTACATTTGGACGGCGTACAGGCGAAAAATCCTCGAAGCGCACAATTCAATCAAGGAAATGTGTCCTATGAATTACAAATTAAAGCCGACAGTGTCATCAACATTTTAGGCAAATACGAATCGACGATTGAAATAGCGCATAAACCTATTCAAGTTGCGTTGAGTGATATTTTTAATTCAAGTGGACATGTTCGGAAGTAGTGCATGCACGCACGTACACACATAAGTAGGTATAGTAGACCGGTTCTACCCCAGGTCCTCTGAGGGGGGGTGCGGAGTGGGGGAGTACCACGGACGTGGGGGCTGACGTTACCGGGGAGGAGGGAGGACTTGTGGATGCGGGGCCTGACC
>NW_022639681.1:61774-76267 GCF_010583005.1 Odontomachus brunneus
GGGGGGGGGGTATGATGTCACGGGGGTATGACGTCATCGGGGTGGGGTATGACGCCACCGCGGAGAGGGGAGGTATTCTCAGCGGTCGGTAATTTTTTACCAATATTATATACCAACATTTAATTACATAATTTTTTACCAATATATAATTACACAATACCGATGATCGGTAGTTACCGATATTATACCAACATTTAATTACATAATTTTTTACCAATATATAATTACACAATACCGATGATCGGTAGTTACCGATATTATACCAACATTTAATTACATAATTTTTTACCAACATTTAATTACATAATTTTTACCGGCATATTTACATAATACCAATGATCGGTAACTACCGATATTGTATACCGATGTTAACATATTTTTTCAATATTCTTTCGATCATTTTATCAACCCGCGGTGGATTTTTGCGGCGGTTCGCGGCGGACTTTTTTGCGGCAGTTTTTGCGACCGATTTTTGCGGCAGCCCGCGTCGCCTGCGCCGTCCGCGCCATCCGCTCAAATATTTTGCAACGCAATTTTTTAGTCGCAGCTGCAAAATCTAAGAATTTCCAAACGTATGCATTCGACAATTAGATACGCAGAAAATGTGACACATGATATACTTATTACTAATGAGCTGTTCACTGTGCTCCCGTGACAACGGTAACAAAAACAGGTAAAAACGGTTATCGAGATGATAAAAACGGCAAAGAAACGGTAAAAACGATGGTAAAACGGTTAATATGTCTCTAAACTGTAATGTTCATAGAGTTGCATCAGTTGAATTAATATCGCAGTATATTGCGCGATGTAATTCCGCGTAATTTGAATCATCGAATGCAGAAGTGCAGACCGTTATGTGTAAAAACTTAGAAACGTGTCAAAGATATACTACCCTTAGATGACTATATCAGATGATAAGGTCAGCTGGTGCCGAAGGGGAATCGCCGATTTGCATATCTGTCATTTAAGATGCAACAAAGAGTGAGATATGTCGACAGAAAAAAGATGTCAACATCATACGAATATAAAAACGTATTGTAAAAGCACATCGCATCACTGCGCAAGTTCAAAGTCTTAGAGACGAGTCTATTGACATGATGGAGATAGACAATGTGTTTATTGACGATGGTGAAGAGTTTTCCGAAATGATGGAAGTAAATAATTTCGAAAGAATACTCAATGAAGAGTTATCAGACGAAGAGTTATCTGATGAAGATCATATATTTACAGACGATAGTGATTGTGCCAGTGACTGTAATGAATTTATGGAAACGACAGATAAAATAATACACAATTCGGAACTCAATGCACGCAATGGACATACAAAAATGTGTTGTATATATTTTTATTATACTACAGGAGGTAGTTTAGCGTTATGTACTTCGTATATGTTGCGAATGAAAGACATTCACGCAGATATATGCCATTCGGAAGCATCTGATTGAAAGATGAGGCGATAGAAGGAAGATATTGCTAAAATTGCAAAAATTCACTGTTTCAAATACTCCTATGTAATTGTGTCCCGTTTGCATTTATTAAAAAGTATCCCGAAGAAAAATGGTATAAAGTGTGGATTATAAACTGAAAAGAAGTCTCAAATTGTGAAGTGTACTGTGTCAAAAACGAATATGGAAGAACTCGTGCAAACCGACAAAGAATTGCGGGAGCAATCGGCTCGATTGAGTTTGCGAGAAGAATATCTCGCGTGGGTTCAAAAATGTGATGAATGCCTCGAGTCGTTAGAAGGATATAGCCGAGCGAAAAGGCCAAGATTTTTTGTTGGTTCAGCGCACTCACTGGTCGCTCGTATCGCACGACTCGAGGGATTAAAACATTAATTGTGCACACGTTTTGTGCATGTGGGTGTCGAACATTCTAATGCAAGACTCTTGTGGCGTGAAATAGACCCTGCGTTCGATAATCGTGTATTAACGGGTGTAGTTTTAAATATAAATTATATCGAACCTCTTCGATTTCTCCAAGATGCGAAGAACATAGTGTTCGAGCATGTGCAAAACGCTATAAAGAGACATGGTAATCTCAAAGTGAACACTATATTTAATGGTGAGTTCGTCACGAGTGATAAACGTGCCAACAAAAGTATTAATACAAAAAACTGTGAACTCTTTTTCACATCCGACTTAGAAGAGTGGTACAATCATCGAACCCATCCTAGCTTTATTGGAAAAATTTTTGGAACGCAATAGCGGGTGGGCATTGTCGCGAATACTAAATTTGACAGTTAATGTAAACATGTATAATCCGATGCATGCGGGATGTTATTTCGAGTTACCACGCGGGATAGGCTAAAGAGAGCTGTGATCAATGTATAATCCACGGACAATGCGTGTTTTGCGTGGGCAATGGTTGCGGCTCTATATCCAACTGAAAGATATGCAGATCGTACATCATCGTATCCCCATTACACAAGCGTACTTAATCTGCAGAACATTGAGTTTCCAATGTCTGTGAATCAAATAACAAAATTCGAACAATTAAACAATATATCCGTCAACGTATACAGTATGAAGAAGAAAAAGAAAACAGAAAGAGCAAGATTTACAGTCTTTCCGATACGTCTCACTGACCGAAAGATGAACCAGCACGTCAACTTATTGTATATGCCAGATTTGCTAGATGACAACCTGGAACACTTTGCATGGATTAAAAATTTGTCCCGGCTCGTAAGCTCCCAATTGAGCAAAAAAGCTCATAAGAAATATATCTGTGATCGGTACGTATAAAAAAATATATATATATAATTTGTAAAGATAAAAAATGCTTTTCAGGTGCTTGCACTACTTCAGCTCATGCGAAAAATTACAAGAGACAGGCCGGCCTGCATGGGCGGGCTTTTAGGCCACTCACCGCCCTCCCAGAGAATGGATGCTCCTGATCGAGAGGGGTGAAGGGAGACCCCTCCACCCCGTAACCTCGGTCAGGAGCGTAGGGGCGGGCCGGATTCGGACGGCACCAGACCTGGCCAGCATCGCCCCTAACTGAAAAGGTGTAACTGGACGGGGAGACCCACGTCCGGTTATGGAGGATTGGTGGAGCGGGCCGAGGGGCGCTATCTCCCCCTTCCGGCCCGGGTAAGGGGACGGGGTTTAAATTTTCCCCGCCCTGCAGCTGAGGGCGTCCCGGAAGTAATGCGCAAGCAGTTCTTGGAACGCTCTCGCAATGGCCGCAAGGGACCAGACAGAAGTTTTAGTGGGTAGGCCCCCTCCGGCGGTAAGTTCCGGAGGGGAGAGTCCCACACTACTCCTGGGAAAGTCCCGTATTTCCCGGGGGTGTGCGTAATGCATTTCCTCTGCCTTAACAAAAAAAAAAAAGATTGTCGAAAAATGAACGACTGCGCTATTTTGCTGCCCAGCAAAGACAATAAATGGCTAAGTTTTAGCAGGAAAGAGCAACTTCCGTTTGTTGTGTACACTGATTTGGAGTGCATCTTACAGAAGACTATGAGCGAGAAGGAAGAGGAGGAGGAATGTACATCGCGCGCATACCAACATCATGGAGTATTTAGTATAGCATATTATACATGTTGTTCGTGATTCTTTATCCACATATCGATATCGTCACGATAGTAACTGCGTCTCATAGTTCGTCGAGGAACTCAAAGAATTAGCTCATCGCGTAAAGGCTATTCTATCCACCAATGTTCCCATGGAAACGTTATCGAAAGAACAATGAGAGACATTTCGTAACGCAACGCAATGTTATGTGTGCCAAAAACCATTCATGGAAACCGACAAAAGTAAGCGATTACTGTCATCTCACCGGCCGCTACCGAGGTCCAGCGCATTCAAATTGCAATTTAAATTACAAAAATTTATATTAAATTCCAATCGTTTTCCACAATTTATCCGGCTATTATTCACATTTCATCATCAAGGAAATAGCAAATGCATTTGAAGGTTTAATCGATGTACTAACAATAACAAAAGAAAAATACATTTCGTTTACAAAGAACGTTCAAGATACGGCAGATAAATACAAAAATGTTGTAAAATTACATTTCATCGATTCGTGCAAAATTTCTCAGCAGTAGTCTCGATAAATTAGCATCGTTTATCGACAAAGACAAATTAAAAATTTTACGATTCGAATTTTCAAACTTATCCGATTTTGATTTATTGACACGAAAGGGTGTTTTTCCATATGAATATCTTGATTGCGTGGACAAGATGCAGGATCCATGTTTACCACCACATGAATCATTTTATAGTTCGTTGACGGGTGAAACAGTATCCGAGAACGATTACGCGTACGCTGCAAACGTCTGGCAACGATTCTCTATTCAAACTCTGGGCGAATACAGCGACTTGTACCTCAAGACTGATATCTTGTTATTGGCCGATATTTTTGAAAATTTTCTTCTTATAGTAGGTAGTTGCATCGCAAGTTATGGACTCGATCCCGCGCATTATTACACTTTACCGGGTTTCACTTGGGATGCCATGTTAAAACATACGGGGGTTGTTTTCGAACTATTAACTGACATTGATATGGTTATGTTTATTGAACGCGGTATATTATACGCGGTATATTATACGCGGTGGTCTGAGTCAGCATTCCGGTAGATACGCACAGGCCAATAACAAGTACATGCAGTCTTATGATTCATCAAAACCATCATCGTACCTAATGTACTTTGACGTAAACAATCTGTACGGATGGGCAATGTGTCAATCGTTGCCCTACGCTGAATTTCAATGGATCACAGATGTTTCAAAATTTAACCCGTCTTCAATCGTTATCGATTCACCCATAGGGTTATATTCTCGAGGTCGATCTGGAATATCCACAACATCTGCATAACGCTCACGCTGACCTACCATTTTGTCCGACACGTATCAAACCACCTGGTAAAAGACAAAATAAACTGTTCGCAACTCTATACGATAAGCAGCGTTATGTTATCCACTACCGCAACGTGCAACAGTGCACGCGTCATGGTCTTCGTATTACAAAGATATATCATGTGCTTCAATTCGCTCAATCTCCATAGCTCCGCGATTATATTGAACTTAATACGCAATTTAGAACACATGCAACAAACGATTTTGAGAAAAATTTGTACAAATTGATAAATAATGCGGTATTTGGCAAAACGATGGAAAATGTTCGCAATCATGTAGACGTAAAATTGTTGACAAAATGGGATGGAAGGTACGGTGCCGAGGCAATGATCGCAAAATTTTCACAATAGAAGCGTTTTTTTCGAAAACTTAATTGCTGTTGAATTGCGAAAACTCGAGGTGAAATTCAACAAGCCGATCTATGTGGGTATGTGCATCCTGGACATATCAAAGGTTTGCTTGTATGAATTTCATCATATCTCCCATACATCGTCAAAATTGCAAAATTATGTACATCGACACCGATAGTTTGATTTATCATATTCAATGCGATGATATTTATCAGCATATGAAACGCGATATTGCAAGGTTTGATACGAGCGATTATATTGTTGACAATGTGTATGGTATACCGCTTGTAAATAAGAAAGTTCCAGGCTTGATGAAAGATGAAAACAACGGAGCAATCATGACGGAATTCGTTGGACTTAGGACAAAGATGTACGCGTTGAAAGTGGATGGCAAAAGGGATACAAAAAAGGCCAAAGGCGTCAAGAGTAATGTCATAGCGCGAACGATAACTTTTGATGATTATACGCAATGTCTGAAAGATAAAGTAGAAAAGAGTCGTCGACAATCATGCATACGATCAAAATTGCACGAAGTTTACACAGTGTTCGAAACAAAAATTGCTCTAAGTCCATACGACGACAAACGGTATATCATACCCGATTCGAGTGATACGTTACCATGGGGGCATTACAAAATACCATTGTACATAAAATATATAAGGTGTAGTAAAAAGAAATCCATTATTTTTCCAATAGATGGCTTTAGTAATGTGTATCTCGCGTTGTATAAGTGCGATCGGTTTACGCTAGATGGAGTTAGAAAGATAAGATTTCGTACTAAAAAAACTTCTCAGACAGTTTTGTGATTGTTTGACTCAGTATTGTTTGAGCGCGCGTCAAAGATGGACACCAGCAAAGAGAAAATACGTCATATTTTACAGTTTTTCTTCGATAAAAGCGAAAACGCAAGCCAGGCGGCTGAAAATGTGAATAGTGTTTATGGTCCTGATACAGTAACAGCCAATCACGCGCAATTTTGGTTTCGTCGATTCCGTTCCGGTAATTTTGATGTCAAAGATGCACCACGCTCTGAAAGGCCAATTGTCAAAAATGTAGATAAAATAATGGAAATCGTCGAGTCCGACCGTCATGTAAGCATTGTTTCGATTGCCCAGGAGCTAAACACAAAGCTTGCACAAAATACCGTTTGGAACCACTTGAATAAGGCTGGATACAAAAAGAAGCTCGATGTATGGGTGCCACACGAGTTAACGCAAAAAAACCTCATGGACCGAATTTCCATCTGCGAATCGCTGCTGAATCGCAACAAAATCGATCCATTTCTGCAGCGGATGGTGACTGGTGATGAAAAGTGAGTCACTTACGACAACGTCAAGCGAAAACGGTCGTGGTCGAAACGCGGTGAGCCGGCGCAAACGGTGGCCAAGCCAGGATTGACGGTCAGGAAGTCTTTGCTGTGTGTTTGGTGGAATTGGCAGGGAATCATCCACTATGAGCTACTCCCCTACGGCCAAATTCTTAATTCGGACCTGTCCTATCAACAATTGGACCGTCTGAAGGAATCAATCGCCCAGAAGCGGCCAGCTTTGGCCAATAGGAGAGGAATTGTGTTCCATCAGGACAACGCCAGGCCACACACATCGATAGTGACTCGCCAGAAGCTCCAGGAGCTTGGTTGGGAGGTTTTTATGCATCCACCTTATAGTCCGGACCTGGCACCAAGTGATTACCATCTGTTCCTGTCTATGGCGAATGATTTTGCTGGTGAAAAATTCGCTTCAAGAGAAGCTTGTGAAAATCGACTGTCCCAGTTTTTTGCCAATAGGGACAAGGATTTCTATGAGAGAGGCATGATGGAATTACTTTCAAAATGGCAACAAGTTATTGAACAAAACGGTGCATATTTGATTTAATCGGATCATTCTAACTATGCTAAATAAAGCCTTCAATTTCATGCAAAAATAATAGATTTCTTTTTACTACACCTTATATATTGTATATTTTTACGTGAAACATGGAGGAAACATCTACATATTAAAAAAATAAAAAAATTTATTTTGCATATTAAATTTGTGTTGACACAGTTGACCATAAGATTTCCGTGGAGAAGAGATAACCGTCAGGTTGCACGTGCGACGGCAATAGGGCGCGTGACACATGATATTATTATTACTAATGAGCACGTTAGACTGTAAGATTCCCAGAAAAAATGTAAGACAAAGTACAATGACCATAGAAGTATGCAAACTTTGCACAGCTGTTAGAGCAACCCCCTCCAAAACGAGACACATTTATTAGAAAGAGATGGTGATGGACTATATAAGAGTCAACCCGAAGTCGGAGACAAATAGTTTAAGTCGGTTTACGAGTACAAGTACTTATATGTTTGATAAAATGTTGCATGACACGAAATTTCGAAAATATCCGAAGAAGGAGGAAGAAGTTATTTTACAACAAAATCCCCCACATAAGTTTTTTTGTAAAATAGGTACAAAAATTCTGATTTTTTTATTTTTTATAATAATGAATCCAATTTTAGAAATTTGTTTTGAGGAAGACGAAAATAGTATCGCCGACATCGATGAAGAAGAGGAGGAGGAGGAGGAGGATAATGATGATGATAATGATGATGATGATGATGATGATGATGATGATGATGATGATAAACAGTCGACCAACGGTAAGAGAGCACGCAACATTTATTATAATAATTTATATCAGATTTAAAAATTTTTTTACTGTATAGAAAAACGTTAAAATTAATCTTTAAATTTGATTAATCTTCAAATTTGATTTCAGAATACGAAAACAATATTGAGATCATAGACATCTCCGACAATGAGGAGATGAGGAGGATGATAAAATAATCGTTATCGATGATGACAATAATAATATTGAAGTTATAAACATCGCAGATAGCGATGAGGACGATGAGGGTGACATCATTGTTATTGATTTAAATTGATATCTTATTATTATAAAAATTATTATAATTAAAATCTATAAAATTTATAATTCGAGTATTATTGATAAAATATTTATTTATAAAAAATATAATAATAAAATATTTTATAAAATATTCATAAAATATATAATAAAATAAATTAAAAAACATTATAATAAACAGTTATTTTTACAACATATTATCCTTATGTATCCATGAGTTGTGCGAATTGTTGAATCCCAGCCATTTCACATAAACCTTATCACCTTTTCTGCGCAACACTTTTTCCACCAAGTACACGTTTGGATTGGCAACACGATGCAGTTCGTACTCGTAGAAACCTCCGGCTACAGGCTGTCCGTGAGAATCCTCGAGTAAATAGGTCACAGGATTGGTCATCTACACCTTAATAATCTTATACACTTCCGTGGTCGTTGGCGTGTAACCTTTAGCAAAGACAGTTTTGAATTTGCTCACGCGTACCGAGCAAATTCAAAGTCACTCACTTTGAATCTCGCGGGAGCTGCAATCTTTACATTGCTGTAGACAGTATTTAAGAGTTTTTTAGCGATCGTGGGGGTCACATCGGTAGGGCGCATACCGATGGTTCGATGTTTGCGCCCGTTGTACTGTGACATGAGACGTGATAGCGAGTCGATCCATCTGTAGGTTCCTTGCAGTGTAAACACTTTCCACATATCATTCTTCAGGGTACGATTGAATCGTTCCACGACGAAAACCTTCATAACAGAGTACGTCAAATAATGATTGATGTTGTGTTTTTTTGCGAGTTTCTGCATATCGCTATTATAAAATTCCTTTCCCTGGTCGGTTTGCAAATTTTTTGGACATCTTCCGCTGTCTCGAATTATCTTGCCGAACGCTTCGGCTACCTCCTTTCCACTCTTAGTCTTTAGCGGCATGGCCCAAGCATACTTGCTCAGCACATCGATAACGGTGAGTATGTAGTGGTAGCCACCGTTGAGCTGCGAATACGGGCGCACCTCCACTACATCGGCTTGCCACAGATCATCGTATCCGCGCACAATGACGTGTCTACGAGGAAAATGCCTTCTTGCTGGAGCATGCAACTCCTCCACTAATCATTGCTTTTCGAGGCTGTGTTGTTTCCCTTCTCCACCAATTTTCCGCATGTTTGATCGCTAAGGTTGCCTCATCACGAATAACGCAACTGTGGGCGCATCGTTTTTAAATTCCATCTATTCAACGCGTTCACGCGCTGTAAACACTTTCTCCCACATGGCACGTGTTTCAGCATGAAACTTGATCAGGTTTTTCTCAAATTCCTCCTGTTTCTTTTCAAATTCTTATTGTTTCTCTCTCAATGTAACGAGACCTCTTTCCACGTAGAATCTATTGACCGCGTCACTTCTATTGTCAGCTTCCGGTTGCGCTACACGTCGTCTCTTGCGCGATCTCGCATCAAAGTCGGAGGTGACCATGCACAGAGTGTTATCGCGTACGTAATTTCTGAGTACTCCCCTCCACGTGTAATAGTCCATCGTCGGCAGTCCTCTCTTTTGGAGCGAAACACCAAATTTATTGATCGACATTTCGATGCAAACAACGTATATAATCGATGTGCGATTTAATTTATAACAAGGCCCGCCTCGCAAAGTTCCTCGATAATGGGTAAAATTTCATTGTCGTGAGCGTTATTGCCAGTTTGTCGGGAGGCCAGTAATCGCAAACGATTCAGCAGCTCGTTGGGATCGTCCCAGTGAACATAGTCGATCGCATTATCGTTCAGTATCATGGTACGCGGTATGGCTAAACCTCTGCCCACCATGTTGATCGATGTACTAATCATTAGGGGTGCAATTATGTTTTTTGTATTTGTACCCTCTGTTACTCAATACGGGTTGTAGCGCGTTGTGATTGCGCCTGTGAGCATTCGTCGCCAGTAATATACTTTTATATTTTTGTTTATCGGCCTCTATGTAGATGGCATCGTTGGGAATTCTCTTGAAAATCAGCTCGTATAGACCAGGTGTTCCCGCGTACTTTACATCACCAATGATTATATTATCCTCAATATCCACGTCGAAACTTCTATCGCCGAGCTTCGTTCCATCACTGCTAAAATACACACCGTACATGTAGTTTATGGTGGTATGTTTGTCGCTGCTTAAAACTGCTCCCATGTATTTTTGTCCCAGTGGACCAAAATGGGCGCGCAAAGTTTCCTGTCTTTCGGACATTTGCAACTCACGTCTAATCGATGTTACAAGTGAATCACCAGTGATCTCGAAAACATCTTCATTATTAGTGGTCAGAGTAACGCGTGGTGGAGGCATATCGCGTAATTGTATACGATACAAGTTGCCTGTTGGCGTGGAGGTTACCGTAGAAGAATCCATCGTGACGTTTAATTTTCTCCGCTTCAGGTAGATCGGTGTAGAGGCGACAAGTAAGCGTTTGGCTCTACGCTTTGGTTTCTTCTCTTCGATCGATAACGCATCATTTCCCAATATGGTCGATGCGTCAGGTTTCACATGAGTGGTATGTTCCACAATCTGTCTCAGAGGCTCGATAACAGGTCGAAAGTGTCTTTCCAACGCAGTATCTTCCTCTATCTTACCGGTTTTTAAAGCTCGATATTTCTTACGGATCGATGCGCTCGTTTTCGCAATTTCTTTCGCCATCTTCTCGCCATCTTTAATCTCTGAGTCGCTAATCTCTGTGTAATCCAACGTCGCCATTACGATGCGTTAGACGTTTCCTCGTTGACGCACAAACGACAAATGGTCACGTGACGGTATAGCACAATCGTTAAATCCCTGCCGATATCGTCCATTGGTCATAGAACTATCCTTGTCTATCACTACGAAACCATATTTTTGCTGCCAACATTCGCGACATAGCGCACAAAAATCTTCGTACGTCATATCAGTGTTCACGTGATCTTTGTACAGGTGTTTCAGATTAGTACCATCCTGCTTAAAGAGAATCAGCAGATTCACATTATCCCGTATAAGATGCTTAGCTATCTTTGCGTACGTCTGACAAAGATAGAAACAGTCGACGTTCGAATGACGACCCATAGCAAAGTATTCTCTTATCGTATCTTGTTTGTCACACGCCACGTCGTCAAAAACAAAAATGGAATTTGGTAGCTCTTCGCTCAGCGGAGCGACATCGATGTTATTAGAAAATGTAAAAAAGCCAATTTCGTCTATCGACGCAAACAAATTCTCCAAGTAGCGATATTTCGGTTGTTGCAGTAATTTCGAGTACACGTACAGGTTCTCGAAACGCAGGCCGTGTGGGCTCTCCAGCAGGCTCACCAACATATTCGTCTTACCACAATTCGAGGGGCCACATACGATACCGCGTATGGTAATCGGTAGCAAGTGGCCATGCTTACGTATGACATTTTCGGACGCTACTCGCATTCTATCATCGAAATTTTTCACGCGTATCGATGTCGGTTGTCGTATGAACCTCATGTCGCTTAAAAATGCTTCGCACGTTGGCACGCGGTAACTATTTATAGGGGGGCGCCGAATCGAATCCGTTCAGTCTCCAAAATGTTTCTTCTACTGTCGGATACTCATGATATTCGAGACCTAACCTCCGAACAATTGAAATATATACCGAAGGTTGTTCTATTGCGCGAGTTTTCGAAGCACATTGACGTTTTGTGGGACAGAATCCCGGAGCATATAAGGGTCGACCCGGAGGTTCGACAATATTATCGGTGCCTGGAACATTATAATCGTCCGTGGCAGCAAACACACATCGACGGTCCAGCACCGTTGATTAGAGACTGTGGTGAATGTCGTCGTCGAAAACAGCAAAAATCGGCAACGATCTGTTAAATTGTGCTATTAATGCGCTTCCTATCAAACTGCATATCCCCGGTTATCAGTTTTGCGGGCCGGGTACACGCTTGCGGACACGATTGGCCAGAGGTGATCGTGGTATCAATCCGTTGGATGCGGTGTGTCGTGAGCACGATATCGCGTATTCTCGAAGCAACGATCTCGTCGAACGTCACGGAGCAGATAACGTACTCGCTGACAAGACGCGAGAACGTATAGTCGCTAGAGATTCCACTCTCGGTGAGAGAGCCGCCGCTACAGCCGTTTGGGCAGCTATGAAGGCTAAGACAAAAATCGGAATGGGTATGAAAAAGAAGCGAAGCACGTCAAAGAAGAAAATATTACGAAATCGAATACTTCCAATAGCAAAACGAGGTGGAATCCTGCCTATTCTCTCGTTGCTGAGAGCGCTTGGATCGCTAGTTGGTGGAGCGGCGGAGGTCGCAAAAGCTGTAAACGATACCAAGGTTACGCAGCGTCAGCTGCAGGAGATGCAACGTCATAATCGCAGCATGGAAGGTCGTGGAATTTATCTGGCACCATACAAACGAGGAAAAGGTATCATAAGAGGAAAAAAAACGCCGAAAAAATGCTAAAAATGCCTACGGGCGTCACCATCAATGTACAATTGGAACAATTGGCGAAACGTATGCGTATTCCGTTCTTCAGGGGTTTTTCATGCGCAACGTATTGCCTACATCGCCGCGCGTAAACGAGAGCAGCATCGTAGATTTGGATGACGCGAGGGGCCCGGTACTCATTGGGTTGCGTACGCGAAAAGAGGCGATTGCGTGATATATTTCGATAGTTTTGGTAATCTTCGACCACTCAGCGAATTGGCGCGATATCTCGATAATAATACGATTGAATACAATCGTATGTCTTATCAACGTTACAATCAGAGCATTTGCGGATAACTGTGTCTACGTTTCCTGCAAACAATTAACAATCGATTTAAGATCCAACGTTCTGCGATCGGTGTCCAGTAATCGTTTTGGTCTTTGGCGAAGATGTCGCTGACATTTACACTCACGAGCAAGAGTAGCACTCTCGCGGGAAGCTACTTTCCAGCTATAGATCTGAGCGATGGTGATTACGAACTCGGTTTGACGGCCTTTGAAACCTATAATACGATACCGAATATAAATGCGTCAAATAATAAATTTTACTTTAATGAGGACGACAAGGAAATTATAATTCCTGAGGGATCGTACAAATTGTATGCCATACCTGTATCTAAAACGTGCGATGTTGGAAACCATCAAACCGATCACTACCAATTATGATGATGATGATCTCATAGTTATTCGCGCCAATGAGAATACAATGAAGTGTGAAATCAAGTGTGTTCATCGGATAAACTTTAACAAACCAAATACCATTGCATTGTTACTGGGATTTTCTTCAGATCGCATTTTGTAGCCGCGACAATGGCACGAATCGAACGTGACAATCAACATTACAGATGTGAATATTATTCGCGTAGAATGTAATGTGACCACCGGTGCGTACAGCAACGACAGATGTGTGCACACCATACACGAGTTTTCGCTTAATGTACCACCAGGATATAAAATATCGGAAACGCCAGCATAGATCATTTATCTTCCGATCTTTGCACGGAGCATATCGGATTTGACGATACGTGTTGTGGATCAACACGGTCGATTGCTTGATTTCCGCGGAGAAGAGATAATCGTCAGGTTGCACGTGCGGCGGCAATAGGACACCTGAGATGCTCGTATTGAACGAAGCGAGTCAGACTAAATACGTGAGCGACATTTTTCCCACCAAGAGGACGATTATAAACGACCGCATCAAGAAAAATAAGAAACTTAGCGCAGTCAATATTTTAAGATCTTTGGGATTTATCGTGCGAAAAAATATGTGAAGATAATCGACATTTTGAACATTGGGGGTGAACCGATCTTTGACGATCGTATCGTCAAGATCGAGACTCACATGTACAATCCATACGCCAATACATCTTTTGGACACAGTGACGAGATACGAATACCGATACAACAGCAGGATTTGTACACGTTGCCATGTGAGAGTTTTCTCTACATCGAGGGCAAGTTTGTGCAAACGAGGATAGAAGGCGATAACCATGCAGTTGAGATGTTGACAAATAATTGTGCGGCCTTTCTGTTCGATGAAATCCGGTACGAACTCAATGGTGTGGAGGTTGACCGCTGCAGAAACGTTGGAGTAACGAGCACGCTCAAAAACTATGTATCGCTGACTCGTGACAAAAATTTATTGTTGAAGAACGCTGGTTGGGATCTCTCGAGAAACATGTTTGCGGAATACTTTAATTATTGTGTCCCGCTCAATACATTGCTAGGCTTTTGTGAGAACTACAAACGGATCGTAATCAACGCTCATCACGAATTGATCTTGATACGTTCACGCAACGACTACAATTGCGTGGTGGGACATGCAAACTCTGACCCAAAGATTGATTTGTACAAAATACAATGGCGAATGCCTCACGTTATGCTGAAAGATGTAAACAGACTGTCTATGCT
>NW_022639681.1:76277-77806 GCF_010583005.1 Odontomachus brunneus
CAACGCTCATCACGAATTGATCTTGATACGTTCACGCAACGACTACAATTGCGTGGTGGGACATGCAAACTCTGACCCAAAGATTAATTTGTTCAAAATACAATGGCGAATGCCTCACGTTATGCTGAAAGACTGTAAACAGACCGTCTATGCTGCGAACTCTGGAAAGCGGTCAATATTTGACCATGAGTTTTTGCTCGTGGGATTTGTACGAATTTCCACTCCTACAGAGCACGACCAAGCATTTGTGGGCTATCAAGACGGCGACTCAGCTGGAGAAGCCGCGTTACGTGAAGCCGCTTTGCTCTGCAGACTGGTCGAAAGAATTCTCTCACTAGTAGTGTTGCCATATTCGACCACTGTAAGCTGACTAACATGAAACTCTATCTCAACTCGGAATTTTATCCGTACGACGATATGAATTTGGATTTCGATAAACAGAGTTACGCCGTTCTGTACGATATGTACGCATATTTCTGCAAATCATATAATAGATGTGACATCGGCAATGTGTTGTTCGATCCCATACAATTTCTTACTCATTGTCCGTGTGTGGTCATTGATTACTCGCGACAAAACGAATCCATCAAGAGCGCCACTGTCGACGTGAGAATTGAATTCGACTGCAAGGAGAATATACCGATGGATACAACAGCTTACTGTCTCATTCTGCACGATCGCATTGTGGAGTATAGTCCTCTGACCAACATTGTGCGCAAAATCACATAAAAATGAGCTTGCCTACATTTGTGGACCTGCAAGGATTCACGGTTGGAATGAAATTTCACGTAAAAGAGATAACGATACTTGGAAATGGAACTGTTCTGTCCCATTATGTCTTTGCGAGTCCTATGCCATTGCATCTTCTCATGAAAGCTGAAAAATGGAAAGCAGCATGGTTGACGGCTAATCATCATGGTCTGCAATGGAATGATGGAATCACCCCATACAACAAAGCGAAACGTTTGATCACAGACGCTGTGATCAGCGAAACCAGCGAAGAATCCAAACTCGTCTACGTCAAGGGATACAAGAAGCGAGAGTGGTTGACGAATCTCCTCGATGATGATGCGAGGGGCAAGGTGATCGTTAAAACTCTGGATGCGGATTACGAGGATATGGCGTCATTAGATAAGCTGGATACAACCAACATTTTACGGTGTAAAAATCATTCAAAACACTGTGCGTTACAAAATGTACTAAAAATATTTAATTGGTGGTGGTGTCAGCGAAAGAATTGTTTAATCTTTGATATGTTTTACATTTTATTATAATGTTACATTTATCGATTATATTAGTAATAATAATAATAGTAACTATAATAATAATTATATTAATTAAAATAAACTTGTTACGTCCTGTGCAGACATGAGTCATGCACTTTATCTTTGCCTCCTCTGTCGGGAAACAACAAACAATTCCGAATCGTAAGACCGTTTTTCGTCTTTCCCCAATAAAAATTCCGACTAAAATTCCGAAATAACCCTGGGAAATACAGCACTAAAACTCCTTAATCCGCGAAGTAAACT
>NW_022639681.1:77816-78000 GCF_010583005.1 Odontomachus brunneus
TATACACACACGCGTACTTTGTCTCCGTGCCAGTAATTAATAAAAATTGTAACAACCCCGCAAGGAAAATAAATGTAATCGTCAAGAATTATCTAAATTCTAATTCAAATTATATCACAATTTCTTTTCGAATCCTTCCCTTTTCCCCCTTCATTTCTCTTATCCGCTCTCGGTCCGTCCGCGA
>NW_022639681.1:78010-78396 GCF_010583005.1 Odontomachus brunneus
AATAGTAACTATAATAATAATTATATTAATTAAAATAAACTTGTTACGTCCTGTGCAGACATGAGTCATGCACTTTATCTTTGCCTCCTCTGTCGGGAAACAACAAACAATTCCGAATCGTAAGACCGTTTTTCGTCTTTCCCCAATAAAAATTCCGACTAAAATTCCGAAATAACCCTGGGAAATACAGCACTAAAACTCCTTAATCCGCAAAGTAAACTTCGCCGGACCTTATCCTTGGGATCAAAGGAACCGCTAGATAACAAAAAATTATGTCCGTTACATTTTCTAACTTACGTTATCCGGTTCCGCCTCATCTGCTGATTCCCTCACCACCTTAAAAATCCTCCAATAACCTTCTCTTTTGAAATGTATGATTTTCTCCA
>NW_022639681.1:78508-78732 GCF_010583005.1 Odontomachus brunneus
AGAAGATTTCCTTAACACTGTCTACTTACTTACTACTGGATACAACAGTCCCCCATACCATTTTCTCTGACGAATCCAACAACCTAGGATCCCCCAAATTTCCACATCTTCCCTACCAAACCATTTCCAGTTGATATCGTATATAACCGCAACTCCGCGCACCGCGGGTCACTAAAGGAAAAATCCAAGTACCCTAAGAGTTCAGCTACTCAACTCTCTGTGCT